>NW_026911479.1:0-80000 GCF_963692335.1 Osmerus eperlanus | reverse complement strand
GCAGCGTAGTGTGTGGTACTGTATCTGTGTATGTTTGAGCGTGTGTGCATGTGTGTGTGTGTGTGTGTGTGGGGGGGGGGGGGGGCAGTGACTGTATCTGCGCTGCTCTGAACTTCTGGCTCGTCAACATGACTTCCCCTCATGCTTCATCTGTGGCTGTGTGTGTGTATGAGAGAGTGTGTGTGTGTATAAGAGAGAGTTTGTGTATGAGAGTGAGAGTGTCTGTGTGTGCTCTTGTGTGCATGTGCCTGTGCTTGTTTGTGTGTGTTTGGGGGAGAAAGAGTGTGTGTGTGAGAGAGTGTGTGTGTGCGTGTGAGAGAGTGTGTGTGTGCGTGTGAGAGAGTGTGTGTGTGCATGTGTGTGGGAGTGTATGAGAGCGAGTGTGTGAGAGAGTGAATGTGTCTGTGTGAGAGAGTGTGTGTGTGAGTGTGTGTGTGGTGAGTCTGGCAAGCATGTCATAGAGGGCTTCACATACGCCCATAGAACTGCCCCTCAACCAACCTCAAGGAAGACAAGGAAAAACTCCCAGAAAAACTCTCAACAGGAGAAAAAATGGAAGAAACCTTGGGAGGAGCAATTCAGAGAGGGATCCCCTCCTCCAGAGACGGTTGGTGAGAGAGAGGAGCAGAACACAGGCTAAACATAGTCATACAGTATCGATGGGTTTTGAAACACCAAAATCCATTGTTCAACTTTATAGATGTAGGACAGGACCGGGAGACTCGCGACCAGGTCCAGCGTTGGCCGACCGACGACTAGGCAGGTGCTGACAACTCAAACCCCCCACACCACAGGGGATGTGTGTGGGGGGGGGGGACAGAGAGAGGAGAGCAGGGATTAGAGAATGCCAGGAGCAGCTAACAGTTACAGTCATAATAGAATGAGATCCCCACCGGTCAAGTGTGGACTGGTGCAGCAATTTAACAGAGCAAAAAAGGGGTATTTGATGCAGCCCCACACACCAAGACAGCGACAGCCCCCCTCGGTTGGAACATGAAATCTGTTCCAGGGGAAGAGAACTCTAAAATAAGTTATACTTATAGAATAAGGATGGAAACAACCCGTCCCCCGTTGCCTCCAACTAGTAACATACTTACCTAACTAGAACTAGTGAGAATGCATAATAATGTTTTTTCTCACGTATGTTAGCATGTGTGTGTCTCTGACTCTGTGTGTCTGTGTATGTGTGTGTGTGAGAGCCTGTCTGAGACTGTTTGTCTGTCTGTGTGTGTGTGTGAGAGAGTGTGTAGCAGGGTTGTGTGTGTGAGAATGTATCTAGCAGGGTTGTGTGTGTGAAAGTGTATGTAGCAGGGTTGTGTGTGAGTGTGTGTGTGAGAGTGTGTAGCAGGGTTGGGTGTGTGAGAGTGTATATATCAGGGTTGTGTGTGTGAGTATGTGTGTGTGTGAGAGAGTGTGTAGCAGGTTTGTGCGTGTGAGAGTGTGTAGCAGGGTTGTGTGTGTGTGTGAGAGTGTGTAGCAGGGTTGTGCGTGTGAGAGTGTGTAACAAGGTTGTGTGTGTGTGTAAGAGTGTGTAGCAGGGTTGTGCGTGTGAGAGTGTGTAGCAGGGTTGTGTGTGTGTGTGAGAGTGTGTAGCAGGGTTGTGCGTGTGAGAGTGTGTAGCAGGGTTGTGTGTGTGTGTGTGTGTGTGTGTGAGAGTGTGTAGCAGGGTTGTGCGTGTGAGAGTGTGTAGCAGGGTTGTGTGTGTGTGTGAGAGTGTGTAGCAGGGTTGTGCGTGTGAGAGTGTGTAGCAGGGTTGTGTGTGTGTGTGAGAGTGTGTAGCAGGGTTGTGTGTGCGTGTGAGAGTGTGTAGCAGGGTTGTGTGTGTGTGTGAGAGTGTGTAGCAGGGTTGTGTGTGCGTGTGAGAGTGTGTAGCAGGGTTGGGGAGACCCTTGGTTGAATAAACGCTCCTGTCTCTCTTCATTATATCTACACTGTAAACACAAGAAGCAGAGAAGCAGCAGGGCAGAGGAGCAGGCTTCTGCAGCAGCATTTGCCATGTGTGTGTGTGTGTGTGTGTATTACGTGTGGTGTGCATGAGTGTGTGTGATGTGTGTGTGTGTGTAAGGGCTCTAGTTTGAGACTCAGCACAGATGGTGCTCCAGCTAGGCGACTTCAGACAGCTAATAAAAACAGATCACCTCCATTCTGTATACTTTTCCTGGTCCTATTGTCCTCCCACCAGACAACCACACACACACACATATATACACACGCACATGCACACCAACAAATACATGCAAGCAAACATACGCAAACAAACGCACGGAAACACACACATGCTTGCACACACATGTATACACACATGCACGCATGCACACACATGCACACATGCACGCACACATACACACACATGCACGCACAAACACCCACAGGACTTCCACTGAAGGCACTGAGCACCCCCTTACAAGGTCTCCTCCAGTCTCCTCCAGTCTCCTCCAGTCTCCTCCAGTCTCCACGGTGACTGTAACTTTGATCTGACGTACTGACTGGGAGTTATTCTCGTTCTCGTCTCGACACCCACTGAATTCCTCCACCGTGGCCTTCTCCTCATGGTGACGGGATATTATGGGATATCATGCCAGCCGTGTATTAGTGCGGGGAAGGGGAGGCGGTCTTGGAGACAGGCTGTGAGGAGTGTACCAACCCGAAACGGGTAATTATAGCTGGCGTGTCGTCGTCTAATCGCAGATCAACTGTGAAAGGCCAGACACCAGCCAACATCAACCCCATCCCCACTAACTCCTCACTCTGTTGAGGTGCTCACAAATAAGTCGGCATAAGAACACCACGTGGGTCGTGTAAATCACCCCTGGCTGGATGGCAGCGATGAAGGGAGGAAGGGGAGCAGGGTTCATGAGACAAGCACAAGCACTGCACTCTCACGGGAGGGGAGGTGGTGAAGGAGGGAAAGGAGGAGGGGGGCAGGAGAGTTAGGAGGAGGATCAAGAGGGAAAGGAGGAGGCGGGAGGAGGAGCTGGAGGAGCTGGAGGAGGACGAGGAGAAGGGTCAGGAGGAAGGGGAGGATGAGCAGATCGGGGGGATGAGGAGGGGAAGAAAAAAGGAGGATGAAGACGTGGAAACAGAAGAATAAGAGGGAGGAGGAGGAGGAGGAGGACACTGAAGATAAATATTTGTAGGAGCAGGAGGAGGATGAGGAGGAGCAGGAAGAGGAGGATGAGAATGAGGAGGAGGATGAAGAGGAAGAGGAGCAGGAAGAGGAGGAAGATGATGAGGAGGATGATGAGGAGGATGAGGATGAAGTGGCAGGGGGGGTCATGACCCTCTCCTCTTCCCGTCAAAGACCTGAATCCCAACAATACACCTGCTTTCTGCATAAACACACTCTCCAGGTGTGAGTTTGTCATACAGAACTCTGGAGTTACACCGTATGATAATAATGGTAATATATTATTTATCGACGCATCCCCAGGAGGGTGTGTGGGTGGATAGCACACTGAGAGGACGTGCATTATGCATGCCCATGTTGCAGAGCAAAAGATCGGCCTGACTGTTAACTGGATCTGTGTGTGTGAGCAAGGCCCCAGCTTCAGGTCTCCCGGATACAAAAGAGAGACACGTTTCAGAACCACGGACAGAGACACATGTTTCAGCACCACGGACAGAGACACATGTTTCAGCACCACGGACAGAGACACATGTTTCAGCACCACAGACAGAGACACATGTTTCAGCACCACGGACAGAGACACATGTTTCAGCACCACGGACAGAGACACATGTTTCAGCACCACAGACAGAGACACATGTTTCAGCACCACGGACAGAGACACATGTTTCAGCACCACGGACAGAGACACATGTTTCAGCACCACGGACAGAGACACATGCATCCAAGGGGGAGTGATTGTGTGTGTGTGGGATGCTTGTATGTGTGAGAGTGCGTGCATGTGTAAATGAGTGTGCGTTTGGCAGGGTGTGTGTGTGTGGGATGTGTGTTTGAGTGAATGTGCATGTGTGCCCGCCTCCCCACGAACACACACGCGTGTAAATCAGGATGTGTGGGTGCAATTGTGTGCATGTGCCACACCACGCGTATCACACCACACATCATCACACCATGCCACATGCAATGCCACAGCCCCACCCAGACGCTCTGGTACCAGACACCAGCTGACCACATCAGCAGGGCCTTCGAAGTAGTGTGTCAGGCCAGGTCGGGCCTGCCCTCGCACGTGGGAGGAGCTGCAGTGCCAAGAGAGGCAGGCTGGGGGTGACTCTGAGAGAGGCAGGCGGGGGGTGACTCTGCCACTGTGTGAGGAGAGAGGCAGGCTGGGGGTGACTCTGAGAGAGGCAGGCGGGGGGTGACTCTGAGAGAGGCAGGCGGGGGGTGACTCTGCCACTGTGTGAGGAGAGAGGCAGGCTGGGGGTGACTCTGAGAGAGGCAGGCGGGGGGTGACTCTGAGAGAGGCAGGCGGGGGGTGACTCTGCCACTGTGTGAGGAGAGAGGCAGGCTGGGGGTGACTCTGAGAGAGGCAGGCTGAGGGTGACTCTGAGAGAGGCAGGCTGGGGGTGACTCTGAAAGAGGCAGGCTGGGGGTGACTCTGAGAGAGGCAGGCTGGGGGTGACTCTGAGAGAGGCAGGCTGGGGGTGACTCTGAGAGAGGCAGGCTGGGGGTGACTCTGAAAGAGGCAGGCTGGGGGTGACTCTGAGAGAGGCAGGCTGGGGGTGACTCTGAAAGAGGCAGGCTGGGGGTGACTCTGAGAGAGGCAGGCTGGGGGTGACTCTGAGAGAGGCAGGCTGGGGGTGACTCTGAAAGAGGCAGGCTGGGGGTGACTCTGAGAGAGGCAGGCTGGGGGTGACTCTGAAAGAGGCAGGCTGGGGGTGACTCTGAGAGAGGCAGGCTGGGGGTGACTCTGAAAGAGGCAGGCTGGGGGTGACTCTGAGAGAGGCAGGCTGGGGGTGACTCTGAAAGAGGCAGGCTGGGGGTGACTCTGAGACAGGCAGGCTGGGGGTGACTCTGAAAGAGGCAGGCTGGGGGTGACTCTGAAAGAGGCAGGCTGGGGGTGACTCTGAGAGAGGCAGGCTGGGGGTGACTCTGAAAGAGGCAGGCTGGGGGTGACTCTGAGAGAGGCAGGCTGGGGGTGACTCTGAAAGAGGCAGGCTGGGGGTGACTCTGAAAGAGGCAGGCTGGGGGTGACTCTGAGAGAGGCAGGCTGGGGGTGACTCTGAAAGAGTCAGGCTGGGGGTGACTCTGAGACAGGCAGGCTGGGGGTGACTCTGAGAGAGGCAGGCTGGGGGTGACTCTGAAAGAGTCAGGCTGGGGGTGACTCTGAGACAGGCAGGCTGGGGGTGACTCTGAGAGAGGCAGGCTGGGGGTGACTCTGAAAGAGGCAGGCTGGGGGTGACTCTGAAAGAGGCAGGCTGGGGGTGACTCTGAGAGAGGCAGGCTGGGGGTGACTCTGAAAGAGGCAGGCTGGGGGTGACTCTGAGAGAGGCAGGCTGGGGGTGACTCTGAAAGAGGCAGGCTGGGGGTGACTCTGAAAGAGGCAAGAGGCAGGCTGGGGGTGACTCTGAGAGAGGCAGGCTGGGGGTGACTCTGAAAGAGGCAGGCTGGGGGTGACTCTGAGAGAGGCAGGCTGGGGGTGACTCTGAAAGAGGCAGGCTGGGGGTGACTCTGAGACAGGCAGGCTGGGGGTGACTCTGAAAGAGGCAGGCTGGGGGTGACTCTGAAAGAGGCAGGCTGGGGGTGACTCTGAGAGAGGCAGGCTGGGGGTGACTCTGAAAGAGGCAGGCTGGGGGTGACTCTGAGAGAGGCAGGCTGGGGGTGACTCTGAAAGAGGCAGGCTGGGGGTGACTCTGAAAGAGGCAGGCTGGGGGTGACTCTGCCACTGTGTGAGGACAGAGGCAGGCTGGGGGGGTGTGAGGAACATTATTGATTTGTCGTTTGTTTCAGCAGCTTGCTGCGTCCCCAATGAGGGAGAACGTCTCCTGGGGGAACACTAGCTTCCTGTCTGGTCGGCTCATCTGCTCTGAGAGAGAGGGAGGGAGGGGGAGGGAGAGAGTGAGACAGGTGGAGGGATGGAGAGAGAGAGAGGAGGAGGGATAAAGTGAGGGACGGAGAAAGAGAGAGAGTGGGATGGATTGAAATAGAAAGTGAGAAAGAGAGAGAGGGATGGAGAGAGCAAGAGGCGGGGAGGTGGACAGAGAGGGAGGGTGTTTTGATTTACAATAAATTAGCTTGAGAGAAAACACATCTGGACTGGTGACGAATCTCCTTCCCTTTTTCCTGGAGATTTGGTGAGTCTGACTCGCTGCCTGTTCCAGCTTTGCCGAGAGGAAACTGGGGGACAGTGTGTGTGTTGTGTTTGTGTGTGTATGTGATGTCCTGGGGCTTCTAACAAACCAGAAAGATTAGCCTTGAACAACGAACGTCGTGGCTCTGGGTCTCCTCAGATCCCTGGTCTGTGGCCTGGCTCTGGGTCTCAGCTCCCTGGTCTGTGGCCTGGCTCTGGGTCTCCTCAGCTCCCTGGTCTGTGGCCTGGCTCTGGGTCTCCTCAGCTCCCTGGTCTGTGGCCTGGCTCTGGGTCTCCTCAGCTCCCTGGTCTGTGGCCTGGCTCTGGGTCTCAGCTCCCTGGTCTGTGGCCTGGCTCTGGGTCTCCTCAGCTCCCTGGTCTGTGGCCTGGCTCTGGGTCTCCTCAGCTCCTTGGTCTGTGGCCTGGCTCTGGGTCTCCTCAGCTCCCTGGTCTGTGGCCTGGCTCTGGGTCTCCTCAGCTCCCTGGTCTGTGGCCTGGCTCTGGGTCTCAGCTCCCTGGTCTGTGGCCTGGCTCTGGGTCTCAGCTCCCTGGTCTGTGGCCTGGCTCTGGGTCTCAGCTCCCTGGTCTGTGGCCTGGCTCTGGGTCTCTGAATTGCAGAGAGACCCTCCACAGACAGATGGGTCTCTTGTATGAAACGTAGCTTCCTGTAACTTTGTGTTGCGTTAGAAAGCAAGTATGCGTGGGCAAATGCCAGGACGAGCATATATTAGCCTTCAGTAACCCCCTGCCCTGCACCTGCACACACAGCACATCACTTGGTTCTCCATCCAACGGAATCTTTACGACCATTTATCACAACGCTTAAATAATAGACTTTTGTTTTACTCCCACTCTTTGCCCTTTAAGCCCAGGAGAGAGAGGGAGAGAGAGAGAGAGAGAGACAAGGAGAGGGAGAGAGAGAGAGAGGGAGAGAGAGAGAGAGAGAAAGAGAGAGAGAGAGAGAGAGAGAGAGAGTATGTATGTATATGTATGGGTATATGTGTGTATATATACGTGTGTGTGTGTATACATGTGTGTATGTACACATATATATATGTATATATACATATATGTGTGTGTATCTATTTACTTATTTATACCGATTATTTGGCAACATTAATAATATACCAACTTGAATAATAATAACATGGATACAAGTTGTACACCTGTGTGGTGTAGATACACTGTATATGTTAAACTGCCGTGTGTGTCTCTGTATGTGAGTGTGTGAAATATAAGTATATATAAGGCCATGATTTACATTGATTAATATTTCTGTAATTCTACCGTTGCTTTGGCAATATGAACAATTGTTGTTTTCATGCCAATAAAGCTCTTTGAACTGAACTGAGAGAGAGAGAGAGAGAGAGAGAGAGAGAGAGAGAGAGAGAGAGAGAGAGAGAGAGAGAGAGAGAGAGAGACATAGAGAGAGGAGGAGCTCTCATTTAGCCTAATGAAAAGGGATTACAGATCGCTCCCTCCACGGGTAAAGAACTAAATAAGTTGGGCAGCAGAGCGCAGGTCAGGAGATAATGGGGAGTTTTAGCTGATAATTACTTCTCAATGGTTTCACAACATTGTTTCCTTCCCAGAGCGCTGAGTCAGCCCTTCCCCACACCTCCTACGCCAGTCTCTCTCCTCACTCCCCTCTCCTCATACCCTTCTCCTCTCTCCTATCTCCTCTCTCTCCTCACTCCCCTCTCCTCATACCCCTCTCCTCCCTCCTCTCTCTAATATCATCAAAGACTGCCAGGCTGCATGGCCACTCCGGCGCCTTCGCATGTTGAGCTGCTGTAAACACAGGCCTTCTGAGATACAGTCAAACATCCCATTCATTACTATTTCACACATAAAGACAAAAAACTGGAAACAATGTGCAGGCCCAGGTGTCTGCAGCTGTGGTGTGAAAAACAACACTACCTCAGTCTTCCTGGAGTCGCCATCATCTCTCCTCCTCCTCCCCTCCACCATTCCTCCTCCCCTCCCCTCCACCTCTTCCCCTCCTCTGCCCTCTCTTCATCCTCCATTCCTCTTCCCCTCTGCTCTCTCCTCCTCCCCCCTCCTCTCCTCCTCCCCTCCCTCCTCTCTTCCTCCTCCAGTCCTCCCCCCCTCCCCTCTTCCCCCCCCTCCCCTCCTCCCCTCTCCTCCTCCTTCCCTCTCCTCCCCCCTCCCTCCTTTCCTCCTCCCTTCCTCACCTCCCCCCTCTCCCCTCTCTTCCTCCTCCATTCCTCTTCCCCTCCGCTCTCTCCTCCTCCCCTCCCTCCGCTCCTCCTCCTCCATTTCTCCTCCCCCTCCCGTCCTCCCCCTCCCCATCCTCCTCCCCTCTCCTCCTCCTCCCCTCTCCTCCCCCCTCCCTCCTTTCGTCATCCCTTCCTCACCTCCCCCCTCTGCCCTCTCCTCTTCCTCCATTCCTCCTCCCCCTCCCCTCCTCCCCCTCCCCCCCTCCTCCCCTCTCCTCCCCCCTCCCTCCTCCCCTCTTCTCCTCCTCCCCTCTCCTCCCCTCCCCATCTCCCCCCTCTCCTCCTCCTCACCTCTCCTCCTCCCCTCCCCTCTCCTCCCCTGAGTCTTTGTGGGTTCTCTGAGGGGTGCGTTGGCACAAGCCTCCAGCGGCACCGTCACAATCCCACCACATCTGTCAGCCGTGAAAGAGGACCACGCGTCTAATCATTTCCTTTTTCAATAACACCCCCTAATTAAATCACATTGAATATTTCTCTATTATGCTAATGTAGCAGATTGGAAAGAGAGGAAAAAAAGAAAATTGCAAAAAAAAAGATTAAAAAGCTGCGATTTCTTTCTCTGTTCTCTGACTGACGCGGTCTGGAGGGCTGCAGTGACTGGGTATCGACTCTGACGACGTCCCTTGGCGCTCTGGCGGTCAGGCCAGTCGCTAATCCACATCCTCCCTGAGTTTAGTGACAGAGCGGGTGAGGAGAGGTGGAGGCGGCGTTTGTTGTGGGTCCAGCGGTCAGGGAGGTTTCGAAAGCCCCTCTGAGTGGACGCCTAGTTTCAGACTGGCTCTGGGAAGCTAGGCATTCAGGGTCTAACCTTGACTTCTTTCCTTAAATGTCAGGGTTGTACGGTTGTGTGGGGAATGTAGAGAAAAGAATTACGTGTGGAAATGTACGTGTGTTTATTTCCAAATGTTGAAATGTGAGCGAGAGAAAGAGTGAGCAAGAGAGAGTGAGAGAGAGAGAGAGAGAGAGAGAGGGACAGAGAGAGGGAGAGAGAGGGAGGGAGAAAGGGGATATTCATCATATTTTCCCAGGCAGCCATGCACTCATGGCCAGCAGGAAGTAAAGTGTGTGTTTTTGACAGAGTATGTGACTGTGGAGTGGCCTGACACAGGCTTCTTCCTACCCCTGTGCTTCTCTCTAATGTACCTGTCACGCCCCTGATATATGGCTGCATGTATATTTTAAGGTTCAGCAGGCAAGCATGTCACCTCCAGTCTGTTTGAGGCATGATGATTGATCAGTACCCCTTCCAAGGTATTTTTCAGTCGTTGAGGGGAGGAGAAGGAGTGGGGATGTGGGAGGGGGGGGGGGTGTTTATGTAGGACCCGTTCTGTACAGTATGCATATGCATATGCAATTCTGGCATTTCCATTTGTACTAACATGCAACCCTGCTGTTAATGTGGCGTTCCAACACACTCCTGCAAACTCACACTGTATCACACACACAGTCTTACTGTATCACACACACACTCTTACTGTATCACACACACACGCACACACTCTTACTGTATCACACACACACTCTTACTGTACACACACACTCTTACTGTATCACACACACACACGCACACACACTCTTACTGTATCACACACACACACACACTCTCTTACTGTCCACACACAAGCACGCACACACACTCTTACTGTCCACACACACACTCTTACTGTCCACACACACGTACGCACACACACTCTTACTGTCCACACACACACTCTTACTGTCCACACACACTCTTACTGTACACACACACACTCTTACTGTATCACACACACACTCTTACTGTACACACACACACGCACACACTCTTACTGTATCACACACACACTCTTACTGTACACACACACTCTTACTGTATCACACACACACACGCACACACACTCTTACTGTATCACACACACACACACACTCTTACTGTCCACACACAAGCACGCACACACACTCTTACTGTCCACACACACACTCTTACTGTCCACACACACGTACGCACACACACTCTTACTGTCCACACACACACTCTTACTGTCCACACACACACTCTTACTGTCCACACACACTCTTACTGTACACACACACACTCTTACTGTATCACACACACACTCTTACTGTACACACACACACGCACACACTCTTACTGTATCACACACTCTTACTGTACACACACACACTCTTACTGTACACACACACACACGCACACACACTCTTACTGTCCACACACACACACGCACACACACTCTTACTGTACACACACACACTCTTACTGTATCACACACACACTCTTACTGTACACGCACACACTCTTACTGTATCACACACACACTCTTACTGTATCACACACACACACACACACTCTTACTGTCCACACACACACACACACACACTCTTACTGTCCACACACACACACACTCTTACTGTACACACACACGCACACACACACTCTTACTGTCCACACGCACACACACTTTTACTGCCCACACACACACACACACACACACACACACACACACACACACACACACACAAACACAGAGACACATAGACACACAGAGACATGCACAGACACACACACACACACACACACACACACACAGACACAGGGACACACAGAGATATGCATAGACACACACACACACACACACACTTGGCTGCTGTAGGGCGATTCCCTCTCCATGACAGATTTCAGAGTCAATGATGTGCTAATGCATTCTATGCCCTCTCATCACCAGCCTCCTCCTTGATGACTCAGCCCAAACAGAAAACAATGGGTTTCTATATCGCCGTTTGGTGCAAAGTTTTCTCGGGGAACGCTGGAGTGTACCAACCCACACATGATACGCTGACAGGTTGATGAAGGGTCTGGATGAGATAATTAAAACTGACAAATAATTACAGTTGGATCTGCCGTGTGGTTGGTGGAAGAAAGAGGCTGGTATCAGCCTTAGTTTCCTTCTCTTCCCCAAGTCTCTTCCTGGGTGTGGGGGGAGGCGGGGATTGTGGGTAACCCAGCAGACACCCTACACCGAGGGGGTGCTTGGGTAATGATCACCCAGGGCTAACTGCTAATGTACAGCAGATTGACGCCATATTGGAGGAGGCTGAGAGATTGGAGTTTAATTATCTGCTGAATATTCACTTCCTCTTCATTTACATTCCTGTTTCTCAGCGAGTCATCGGTCAAAGACGTTTTGTTTTTTGTGATCCTGTCACAACAAATGAAGAAAACTAGATTCTCTCAGCAACGGTCGCCACAGACAAAAACAAGACAAATCAACAACAACAAAAATCGTTTTTTTATATATTATTTTTAATCGTTTGTTTTTGTTGAACAGAGAACGTCACCCATCTTCAATCTACCCCAGCTTGAGCCCACGCTGGTGGACGTCTACATGCTAAAACATCTCTGCGTCTCCACCCCTCCCTCCCTCCGTCTCCACCCCTCTGCTACGACGGCAGACATCGACCGAACAATTCCCTGGGAACACTTCTACCCATAATGCCGTATGACTGGGACAGCTAGCCTACCTACGCCTGGCTTGACCTGGTGAGGAGAGTCAGTGTCTGTCCACGCTCCCCTTCATGGATCTTCAGGAGACAGCCAGACCTCCAACACGGCTGTAGAAACAGATGGATTAACCTTTCAGGGGCTTCCGGACCTCTCCGAGCTTCACAGCTCGCTGTGGAGATGGAGAACCCACAGGAGGCTCCGGCTAACAAGCCGGTAATCGAGTCAAACATTCTTGGGGATGCATGCTAATGGCCTGCATGCAGGCGAGGCCCGCGTTCCCCGTAGTGGGGGAGGGAGGGCGGGGGAGGCGGAGGAGGAGACGGTGGTTAAAAGAGAGGCACTCTCAGAGGCAGGCCTCCGGAGAGCTTTTGTTTCATCCCTTCGCTTTCACATAAAAAGGTTAATGTGTCAACAAATACATGGTCCCAGGACTGTGCGGTGGATAAGACAAATGCATGCACTAGCACACACGCTGTACACACACACACACACACACACACACAAAGAAGGCTCAATTTATGTTTCTTTAAGCGGTAAAAAGTAAGTTCCTTTGTTATAGACAGATGAATGTAAGAAACTGAGGCTCGGTGGTGTGGTTTACTCTGTAGAATGGACACTCAGATTGTCTTAAGGTATTTATGATACCTAACTAAGAGCCAGAGGGTCTTAGTTAGGTCTGGGGGTTGGGGGAGATTGTTATCTCAGTTGAGCGAGCTGACCTAACCTTTTGGCCAAGGAGATTGTGTCCTGTGTCCTGTTTGTGTATCATTAACCATCTCCTCATTTAGAGAGGGAGCTGGGGCATCAAAGAACTGTGGGACACTTGATATGGAGTCAAACTGTCACTGAGCAGTGCTGACCAATCACAGAGACCGCTATATTGATGGATTGACCATCAGAAGAACCATTTGTTCTAAGTTTATATAAGGCAGGGTTTTAGGGTTGTTCTCGACCACTCTCTCGGACGACCTGTAGGTTACATCTGCAAGTCTTTCGCTATGACCAGTCCAGAGTACTCTGTTAATTCTTAATTTGTACAAACTAAATAAATTGTATTGAAACCACCATCTTGACTATTCAGATCTACACAATGCCACTTGAATTTTTCCATTACATTATGTGTGTGTGGGGAGGTGGTTGTCTTCACAGACAGTGGACTGGCACATTGTGTATGTGTGGGGGGGAGGTGGTTGTCTTCACAGACAGTGGACTGGCACATTGTGTATGTGTGGGGGGGGGGGAGGTGGTGGGGGTGGCAGGGGAAGGAGAAGGGCGGGGAGGGGGAGAAGGGGAACATAATCTCACTCAGGAAAACCCGCCATCTCCACTCACAACAACATCCACTTGTGAAAGCCGGCACTGTGGAGCGGAGACCCCACGGAGCCGGGATATGAGCTGGAAAATGGAATCTCCAGCAACCTGAGGAACGAGCGCAGGTGTGTGTGTACGTTTGCAAACATGTGGGTCTGCATGAGTGTGCGTGTGTCTCTGTATGTGTATGTGCATACGAGTGAGTGTGCGTTCTACAGTGGATGTGTGGGTGGCGATGATGGTGATAGTGGGCGGGGGGGGGGGTACATGTTGTCATTTTCAGGACATTCGGTGGACATTGTTTCAACCCTGAAGTATGTAATAAGGGCTATCATTGACTAGAGAGCCAGAGAACGTTCTGGTTTAGCTCTCCCTCTCTCTCCCCCCCAGATGAACAAATGGTAGAGTTTTACTTTCATGGCTCAGTAGGGTCTCTGCACCTCTTCTTCTCTCTGACATCTCCCCAAACAGCCAGAGGCTACAACGTTCCTCTGTAATAGTAATCACCCTGTTTGTGCGTGTGTTGTCCTCCACAACTCCCTGCTTTAATCTTCATGCTTGTCTCAATTAAGTCAAAAGCACCCAGATAGAAACACAAAAGCGCACACACACACACAAACAAAGAGACTCAGAGGTAGACAGAGAGGCAGACAGACAGATGGAGAGACACAGAGAGAAATACATAGACAGACAGACGCAGATATAGAGAGACAGATGTAGACACAGAAAGACATGCAGAGAGAGACACATCAAAACAAAGCACACAAGCAAAAACATGGACATACAAAACACACACAGTCTCTCACCTTCCCTATATCAGTTCATTTTCCAAATACGAAACGGTCTCTTGATTTGATCAATCAACGGATCAATCCCTTATTGATCAATAATGTGCATAACCCGTCCGGTTGATTTAATGGTTGACTGATTGAAGGATTCCCACCACCAGTGGACAGCTAGCACAGCTAGCGTTCCGTCTGGACTAACCGTGGCCTGTCAGGAGATCCCAGCCTGAACGTGCACAACACCTGTCACCTGGCAGGAAGCTGCGCGGCGGTTCCTCTTCCTGTCTGTCGGAGGTACGCGTTTCCTCTGGGGACAGGCAGGTATGTGAGGCTGAGCTCCAGAACAATCTGCCAGCTCACGGTTCGTGTGCTCCGGCAGATGGGTCTGGACACCCTCCCATTCAAACGGATTTCCGTGTGGCATGAAAAGGGCCGGGCCAATAACAACTGTTTGTCTGATATGGGGCGGGATTACAGTAATACGATGACTGTGCAGATCTTGTTCAATTGCGAGATTAATTCTGAGTTTGTGCAAGACACAAAATAGAGAGAAAGAGAAGAGAGAGAGAGCAGAGGCCATCACTTAGAAAGAGAGATATCATTAAAAGTTGACATGCAAGAAAATAAATGTACTCGAGTGAGTATTGACAGAGAAAAGACAATTACAGATGATCCTCATGATGGCAGCTAAAGTACCAGCGTGGTTTTAACGACTGGTACGAATTTAACCTCCTAAAAAGCCTGTTTATAATTTCCTTTGTCTGCGTGTCGGGAATGGACGTGCGTGTGAGGTCAGAGTTCGAGAGAATCTCAGAGAAAGAAGTGCTCCTGAATGCCGTGGTCTCTGAACGGCATGACAAACTTAATTTACCCAAGTGTCATCTTGCTCAAGGTCGATGGCAGCTTTAACTGATTGGTCTTGCCTCACAAGGGAGAGAGGGATGGAGAAAGAGAGGGAGAAAGAGAGAGGGAGAGAGAGAGCAAATGGCGAGAGAAAAAGATGAAGGGAGAGAGACAGAGGGAGAGAGAGAGAAAGAGAGAGAGACAGAGGGAGAGAGTGAATGGCGAGGGAAAGAGAGGGAGAGAGGCGGGAAAAGAGAGAGAGAGAGACATTTCCGGAATGGACAGGGTCCAATAACTGTGATTATGAACACATCCATCCATTCTGTCTGTCACCCTGACACTGTTAGGACGTGTTTGGGCGATGTTGGCTGGCTAGCGTCGACCGGCAGTCCTTGTCTGCGACCGTTCAGCTCAGTCAGGGAGAGACAGTTACAGACGCTGGCAGCTGTGTTTATATGACAGTCTTACTGTAGGCACTTGAGTGCTGGCTGCTGACTAAGCAGGACAAAAACCATCAACAATCAGTGGACAAAGCCGTCCTCTAGTAGGACCTTCAGAAACACTGGTGCCACGCTAGCGCCACGTTGCAATAGCTTAGCATTGGACCTGCAGTTAGATGTAGCATTAGCCTAGCGCCAGGCTCAGGTGCACGGTATTTCGGTGGTCAGAGTCGAGGAATGGTCTGTATTTACTGTAATAGCGACATCGCAAAGTAACCACATCTCAGCTACCAGGCATGGCTGGGCAAGGTGGACAACAAATATCTTATACTCCATGAAGTGGAAAACCCCTAAAGGTTCCTACCTCTTTCAGGTTCTTTTGATCAACTTTTATTTTACAATTTAGGTTTATTAAGGAACCATGGGTTCCTCAAAGAACCCCCGTAATTAGGAGGGTTCTTGGAGGAAATCCTGACTAAACTGTAAAGTTCCTTTCAGGAACCCTGGAGTTCCTTCAGACACCCCATTCTGTGAATGGTTTTTGGAAGAATCCCTGGGGTTCCTAGAAGAACTTGCATAGTTTTGAATGGACTTTGAGCAACCAAGTACCTGTAAACCTCCATAGGGCTTCTTGGAGTAAATACTGTAATATCCAATAATACATGGGCAATTGGAGTTTTTTCATAGCATAAGCTATTGTTTTCCACTAATCATAATAGGAAGCCCTGGGAGGAGTTTTATTGGCCATTAAACTAAGTCATTTATATCAGGCAAGAGAATAAGAACATCTTTACTAGCGTCTATGCCCAAAGAGGATGGGATTGCCTTACATTTCAATTAGCCCACTTACAACTACAGCACAGCAATAACTTCTCAATTACTGTGTATATAAATGTAATGTACACATCCCAGGTGGAGGTGATTTGGTGCGTGATCAAACACACGCCAGACTCCGGGCTGACTCCTGTTTGGATGAAGTCCGTGGACTCTGCTAAGCAGCCGAGCGGATGAGGGGACTGCGTCTCCTCCTCCCTCGTCCAGACGAGGAAGCAGGATTGTGACAGCAGGCCATCGAGCCGACGCCCGTGTCCTTTTGCAAGGATGACTAAACTCTATTGATTTTCGGTTTGGGCGGCGAAGGCTGTGAAAGCAGTCTCTTAAGTGATATCGAACCTGGAAGAGGAAAGGAAATTTGACAACAATTTCGAGCGAATTAAAATCTCCGAGCAAGAGGCCTCTCTCCCCCGGCGGGGTCCGCTCTCACGTCACGGACCCCGTTGTTGTTTGTCCGCTTAACGAGAAACACAATAACCTTGATGCAGAGGAGGTCGTACATTAGGAGGCTGTCCGTGCTACGACCCAAACGGATGGTGCTGATGGCGGATCAATACACAAGCCCGAAGACAGACTTCACCCAGCGGCATCTCCTCCACGCAGACACGAGAAGACCCGCAGATAAAACCTCGCCCTCCACAGATATCTGGAGGGCCCTCTTGAGATCTAAACACGGAGCACCAAGAGGGGATGAAGAAAGACTGAGAGATTTTCCGAGATGATCATTTTCAAATTAACATCTGAGGAGGGCTCCGGCTTTGTGTCTGCGCCCAGACATCTCCCCGAGACCCCGAGATGAGGGGTCTCGCTTGGAGAGCGCTATCTCTCCGCAGTGCCTGCTGGTGTGCTGCGGCAGTGTAAGCCACACGCAAACACACACGAGTGTCCACACACACACACATGTTTTCACATGGATACGCAGGAACACACACCTCACACATACTCACACACATCACACGCGTGTTCACACACACACCACACACGTGTTTTCACAAGGATACGCAACAACACACACACATCACACGCGCGTTCCGGTGATGATAAGAGCATGGGTGCTTCCCACCCCTTTACAGATTGTAGGCCCCAATTACGGCGCAGAGAGATATGGAGTGGATGTCATCTGCATATAAATGGGTGTAAGAACCTGAAGGGAGAGAACCTTTCCAAGTCCTGATGGGAAGATACCATCACAGGCCTCTAATGGGCAGAAAGTTATTAAAGTACAATCAGAATTGCAGCAGATCTCTTCTCCTCTACAGGCCTCTTTAAGAAAGCAAATGAAAGAGAAATTAAACAATTATCGCCTGGGTTTCATTTGACTCCTCTCCTCTGTGTGAGCCGGTTCGAGGGAGATGTTTAATTCCCTGAAATTTCCCCCTTCTGTATGAAAAATGAAATAAGGTCCATTTCTTATCTGGATATCAAATAATGAACATTTCGAATCCATTCCAGTCCAAGCATCCACTCATTAGTTCGTACAGTATCACTTCCAAATTGTTAACATCCATATCAGACGTCCACAGACCTGTATGAGAAATACGTATATATTATATGTATGTATTCCCTATGGCTGATTTGTAGTGTTTGTGTGTGTGTGTGTGAGAGTGTGTGTGTGTGTGTGTGTGTGTGAGAGTGAGTGCCAGGGTGGCAGAGATGTGTGTGTGTGTGTGTGTGTGTGTGCATAAGTGGTAGGGTTAATGAAGTGTGTGTGTGCTTGTGTGTGATTGGTAGGTTGGCATGTGCATGTGTGAGTGGCAAGAATGTGTGTGTGAGTGCCAGGAATGTTTGTATGTATGTGTGTGAGTGGCAAGTTTCTGTATGTGTGTGTGTGGGCCTCCTTAATCCATGCTTGAGTGACATTACCCAGGACTTCCCCCAGTTACCCCTGGAAGGCTGCAGATCAAGGCACATAGACAGGGGACCCTAACCCTAGCCAACCCTAACCCTAACCCCCCCCCCCCACACACACACACACACACAGATCAGCCCTGAGATCAACAGCTATGACATCAGACCCTCCTGCAGTGTGTAGGTCTACTCTGTTAGTGTTTCCATGGCCCTCACGGCCATGGGCACAGACTCTCTTAATCTTCATAAAAATGTGTCTATTTTTTGACTCTCTTTGTCTGTCTTTTTTCACATTCCAGCGTTTTTCTCTCCATTGTCTCCCTTTGAGACTCACTATCTGTCTGGTGTAGGACAGCGATAAGATTATCGCACCATCGCACTATAATTACGTGAGGATTTGGGAGATTACAAACGGGACATCTTCAGATCAGTGCAGAGACTTTATCTGGGGATTATCAGAAGGTAATCAGCCCCAGACCTGCTGTCTGAGAAAAGAGGAGCGAAAGTCATTGCTGTTTTTTTCTCCTACTTTTTTGTTTCTTCATTGATACAACATGAGATAACGAAAAGGAAGTATTGTGAATGTGAGCATGAAACCTTATTGAAAAAAAATATTTGAATAACCAATCTGTTATCAGTTCAGAAGGTTTGTACTTTACGAATTGCGAATTTTAGAGACAAATAAATAAATTGTTATGTTTATCGATTCCCCTAAGCACACATTTACTATACATATTCGATTTTCATTTATTTTTCTACTGGAAGCTGCTTATTCACTGAATCAAACAGGAAGGCAGTCTTAAGAAGTGTTCAGCTGGGACTGAAGACAGGGGTTGTGATTGAAGCCGGTCCACAGTAGCCTACCCCTCTGCAAGGTGAAGATGCATGGACTGTTTTGCCCCCCGTTTAATGTCTTTCCTTATTCTCTTTGTCATTTTCACGCTTCGTTAACGTAATGTGTGAAAACGGGCTTGATGACTCCGTAATGACGAGAAGATGCACTTACGGCTTGAATTTCCACATTAATGAAGACATCAGAAAAAGCTCTTTACCTCTCACGGCAAACAAGCATGCATCCCTCAGCGCCCGCTTACGATGACGCCCGCCACCTTTTAAAGCTGTTTTTCATCTAGAGACCATTTGCGAGCTCGAGCGCGGTTCCCTGGTAGTTAAAATGAGTCGCCTGATGATTGCCATCCTTGGTAGAGTGATTGAGCAGAGAGCCCAAGGTGGAGACAATACGTGGAGCGAATGAGCCGAACAGATTGAATTGAAAAGGGGAAATATAAAAGTGCGATAAAACTGCAGCAGAACAACAAGCGAGACTCGGCACTTAACGGTCACACACAAGCCAGTCGGCTTCAAATGGTCGTGTTTACACCATTCAGGGATTCCCCTTTCCTAGATCCTATTAGCTTTACGTTTTATGGGAAGTCAAGGTGAAGCAGGGTATTGATCTCACTTCTAGTTTTAATGATACAACTGTACAGGAAATACTAGGCAATACAAGAAGTTAAGCTTTTTGGTTCTTATCCGGATAGCCAGCATGCAGGCTATCCTAACTCTGACATGGAAACTTCTCACACCCCTTTCTCCTATTCTCCTGACAAGAATTATATATGAGTCACTAGCGGACTACATAACATACTGTCAGAACACAGAAACAATTATTTCGCACGTTGTCTCTTGTTTTCGTAAATATGCCACTATGGCAACGCGGACAGTCAACGGGGCGTGTGCCCACGGCAACAGCAAAATGCGCTCCGACTGCCAGATGCTAGCTTTCTCCGTTTATGTTTATGCATGACAATGACAGTGTGCAACTCAGCAGTGAATAACACACATTAAGTCATCAGACATCAAACATGTTGTCGGGTGAAGAGGTGTTAGAAATTGCGGAGCTTCGAGTGTCTAAAGCAATAAGTGATTTGTGGTAGCCTGGTAGGCTGTCAGCAGGGTAGATTAAGTGCTGGCACCTTATGCGTTCTGTCAGACGTCTTGGAACAACGGACAAACGTAACGAAAAGTGCGTGAAAGGTTTATTTCAGTGCAGGCACACGCCCATGCAGCGTTTTCACTCAAATGTAGTGTTGTCACTCTTTACATTTACAGTAATGCAAAGAACACAGTACTTACCTTCTCTGCAGGTTTTGTTCAGCAGGCAGTCCTCGGTGTTGCTGTGAAATAGGTCATGATTTGAAGAGGCTGAGCCGTATAAACTGGCTCACTGCCCAGGGATTGGATCATTAACATGCTCCTGTCCACCTCCATCTCCAGGAGCCCAGGTGACACACACTGCACTACGGCAAGTGGACTTACAGCTGCAGAAATGGCTTTGATCCGTCACTGAGTTCACATAATGAGGTTTGGTTTGGTAGGGCTGGTCTGATCTGGTATGGTCTGGGCTAGGCTTTACTGGTCTGGACTGTTCTGGGTTAGACGAGTGCTGAAGAGGCTAGACTGGACTGGAGGTAGGTAGGGGAGAAAAAAGGGAGAGAGAGAGAGAGGAGTTTGGGAGAGTGAATGACGAGGAGAGGTGGTGTGTGAAGGTTGCCCACGTGTGCAGCGTGAGATGAGAGGTCCACCTTGGGTCCACCTCGGACCGCTACCCTCCAGAGATGAGAGGTCCACCTTGGGTCCACTGGCACCGCTACCCTCCAGAGATGAGAGACCCACCTTACACCGCTACCCTCCAGAGATGAGAGGTCCACCTTGCACCGCTACCCTCCAGAGATGAGAGGTCCACCTTGGGTCCACTGGCACCGCTACCCTCCAGAGATGAGAGGTCCACCTTGGGCCCACCTTGGACCGCTACCCTCCAGTCCACGACAGGAGCCCAGAGACGAGGCAGTGTCAACTAGGAAAGGAGCCAGCGTCAAGACTAATCTAACACAAAGCCAAACACCGTCCTTGCCTCAGTCGACCACTAACTCACTGAGTTCGAATAACACTGATCTTCAAAGAATGCTATCATGTCTCATCCAAAAAACGGTTTCAGACCAGAATGACAACTGTGGATTGATGTGGGTGGAGTGGTCTGTTGCAGTGCTGTTGCATAGCTAGCTAAGGGCTTTGGGAGTTAGAGGAAAGATCCAGAGCTCTTAATAATTTATCACATAATTAAAGTTTAAAGCAAATATACTAGTAGGTTTGTCAGCAATCTGCAGAAGGGTCATGGCCGCGCTTATCACTGGGTTTATCTGAAAAGCCTTTCAGGGGGGGGGGGGGGGACGTCTGCATTTAAAAAAAGAGACTTTGCATTATTAAAATATGAATGTGACATTATTAAAGATTTAAACAAAGCTTTTTCCTGACTGCGGTGCGTTCTAGAGGGCATTCTGTGTTACCCCGCACCTCACCAAACCCTTCACATAGAGTACACTAGTACTGCACATAGAGTAAGCTAGTACTGTACATAGAGTACAGTAGTACTGTACATAGAGTGCGCTAGAACTGCACCTGTTCTCTGGTCACCCTATCAGTCAGTGGAGTCCAACCCTGGTTCTCAGGGCCCTCTGTCCTGGATGTTTTCAATATTTCCCTGCTCCATCACACCTAATTCAGATGATTGGGTTGTTATCAAGCTGTGGAGAAGACTGACAGCCACCCATTCATCTGAATCAGACGTGTTAAAGCAGGGAAACATCTCAAACATACAGTACAGTGGGCCCTGAGGACCAGGGTTGAAGCCCACTGTGGTATGGACACCATATCTGTTTACAGCACTGTAACAAACATTCTGAGTTGTAGGGTGACTAGTAGATGACTAGAAATGGTTGTGCTTTGATCTGGCCACGTGACTTGGATGAATACTTCTGCATTGTAGAGAGGCTTCCTGACTTTTTCTGGTCAAATTGTCATGGTGAAATAGATTCTCCTCAGTATTTTTAGACCCTATCACTGAACCTGAGCAGATAAACATCCTAAGCCATTTCGAAGGCACTTTGCATTGCAGTTGTTGAGTTAATATGATATTCATATTCTAACATAATGTGATCAGTTATTGCTCACCCTACTTGCTTCTCCGACAGTACAGGGTTATTAAGCTGCTGCAGTTTCCAACCGTAGCTAGTTCAGATTTCATTTCTTATTTTTAGAAATGTTGTTTGATCAGCCGCCTCTGGAAATGAATGAAAAGCTTGCGTAACAGGTGAATTAACTAAAACGACCCAGTTTTGCCATAAAGACCGTTCTGCACTAAGATGATTTGTGGATTTCTTCTTCTGACAAAAAAGGATTCCAGCATGTTTAGAGATTAGGGGGATCATTTCAGAATGCCTCCACCGTTCTAAAACAGTAATAATCCAAGATGTTCTTTTGACGCTTTTTAGTGGATTGATGAGTAAGATCTAACTGGATTTGTTTAGTTTCTTCCTGTAGGAAACATGTTTGTTTGTTCCCTCTCCTCAACCCACTACTGTGATTCCTGCATCTTGGAAGACACAGCTGGAAGTGAAGACTGTATCTGCTCACACAAATAATGCATTGTGTTGAGGTGTATGCAAGTTAAACAATGGCTTGGTGTCGCAGTGGTTTACTTCTCAAAAGCAAGGCAGAGCCATGGCCACAGAGGTAAAACTGTTAGTCTTATTTTATAGTTTATCTTTATTTACAGTACTGTTGTATTGTTATTGTTATTACTGCTGTTATATTGTCATGTTCATGTTCCTCTCTATTTGATGCCATGCCTCCGGGTTTCCCCTGTGTTTTCTGTTTTCCCTACTAACATGATACTAACATAATCAAACTAGTGTGTTTCTAGTCTAGGTATACCTCACTAACATAATAAAACTAGTGTTTTTGGTCTAGGTAGGCCTCACAAACATTATAAAACTAATGGTTTTAGTCTAGGTAGGCCTCACTTACATAATAAAACTAAAAACAATTCTAGTAAAGATAGGCCTTGCCCAAAAAACACAAACTAATAATACAACTCTCAAGTCTAAGTGGGCCACAATCCCAGACCAGTCAGATGTGTGTGCATGTGTTTGGCTTTCAGCAGCGTGGCAGCGTGCTGGTGGTCTATAGGTGATGGTGTCTTGCTCTTGTAGCTGTGTTTAGTAAGAAGCTAATTCTCCACACACCCACCCCCCCCCCCCCCCACCCCCACCCTCCAGAACCTAATTTACTTATTGACTAACTCTGCTGTGTGTTTAACTGCATCTACACAATTGATTGGTCAGTCTGCCTGTTATCTGCTTGGCACAGGTGTGAATCCTCCTTGGATAAAACTGCTTCTCTATCTGTTTATGTCCTCTCTCTGTTCCGGTGTGGTCTGCTGGAGTTGATTTGTTTGAGCTGAGGAGTTTGTCTGGTTGGTGATTGAACAGGCTGTCTTGCTGGCAGCATCCAGGTTTGCTGTTTGAGGTGAGTTTGGGGAGATTCGGACGACAGGCAGTAGCTGGTGACTAGCTCCCCTGCTGCCCGTAACCGGTTAGCTGGCATCCATCCACTGCCCAATACGAAGGAGATTTCAGTCGAACCGTAATCCACGACTTAAGGTATGTTGTCATATTATGACAACATCCTCTTTGAGGACTGGAAAACAGCCAATCAAATTACATTTTTAGGAAATGTGGTTTGCAGTCCGTGTTTTGTTTGCCTTTGGTGTGTTGGTATCTTTGCCAGTGGAATATACGTTTTTTCAACTGTGCATCTCAAGACTGGTGCTGCAAAGCCCTTAGCGATAGCTAAGCTTGAAACTGTGTGACCACTACTTGCTTCCCTCAGCAAATTCCTGTACTCTTTCCAAATTAGCTTCTCTCATTAAACATGTTTCACAGTGTTTGCATTGGTGACATGGTGTGACAGCTTGTCCAAGTTATGAATTCAAATAAACCTATAAAAGCATGCGTGCATCCATCTGGGGAGAATATAAATGTATCATGTCACTGTTTTGTCATTCCATTAAAAACAAGTTTGTAATTCACATGACAAAGCTGGGGGGTAACTGACAAAACATAGAAAACGCAAAATCTCCGGCAACATCAATCTAAGCGGGGCAGGAGAGGAGGTGGATGTCAGTGTGACTGACTGGGTGACACCGTGGCAGTGTGTTCTTGTGAGTGTGGACTGATGGGAGCTTCTGGAGAGATGGCCCATAGAGTCGGTGTGGCCGCAGCTACTGACCCCTAAACCCCTAGCCCTTAAACAGAGAGGAAGAAAGAGGATTGTGGGATGTGTAGTTCCTGTGTACACGGGGCGAGGAAGCAGCACTACAGGAGTCCTTCCTTCCTGACTACAGGAGCGCCCTGAAGTCTTCTCACATAGGCACTCGTGTGTGGAGACGGAGGAGGAAGCCATGGGAGGAAGCAGGAAGTTCCCCCCCTCCCCGTCCCCCCAGGCCCCCTCAAGACAGGGCCACTGCAGACATGAGAGAGGGGAGTGTGATTCCCATGCGTTTCAAGGAATAAACCTGATTGGTTCGTGTGAAATCCCACAGGACAGCGCTCTTCACATGATTAATGCTCACCGTCCAAAATCTGAATATGCAAGCTAATCAGACACACAGAGAGAGAGAGAGAGAGAGAGAGAGAGAGAGAGCTGATTGGTTCACGGTCCGCCATGCTGTTCATTAAACTATACGATGTAGAATAGGATACTTTTCCAGCATAGAGAACAGGAATTGTGTAAAAACGTGACAACAGAACGTGTCAGGCTGGTGAAGATGTGAGGCTTCCTTCATCTAATCTTCCAAGTGTTCCACATTCCGAATTCCAAATTCCATGTTTCAATGTTCTGTGTTTTGACATCTTCATCACGTACGGCCACAGATATGTCACTAAAATACATTTGCAGGCTCTGAGGACACGCAAGGTAATCCTGATAACTGTGTCTCCTCGTTGAATACGAGTCCCGCATTGTTTTTCCAATCTGGTATTTTGCCATGGCTGCAAATGCAAGGAAACGGAATCAATTCCAGACAATATATCCTCTCGCGAAAAAGGTTGCAGAAAGCGGGTTAGGCTGGTCTAAAATAATATTACAGATGACAGAGGAGGGAGTCCGGGGAATTTTAATTAGCTCCCATCCTCAAGCTCTCGCAGCTCTCGGAAGGGGGAGGTATTGATCAATGTTGCAGCGATCTATGCTTAGTACACCACATGAAAATAAGTTTCAAATATTATATCCACTTTAATTCTTTTTTTTTTTTTTTCTGCAGAGGCCTGTTAAAGGGAGTGCAGGGTTTAAAATTGGTTCGGTTTGATAGATACACTGTCTGTGTGTGACTACGTATAGGGGTATGGTGTGTGTGTGTGCCTGTGCACTGGTGTGTGTGTGCCTTTGTGCGTGTATGTGTGTGTGTGTGAGGGAGTGTGTGTGGGTGTGTGTGAGTTTGGATGTGTGTGCCTGGCTGCATATGGTGTGTGTGTGTGATTAAAGGTGAGCGACAGCTTTTGTCCTGTTCTCCAGTCCTGGAAGCTAGCGTCCACTGAGGGAACAGCTTCAGTCCTGGAAGCTAGTGTCCGCTGAGGAACAGCTTCAGTCCTGGAAGCTAGTGTCCACTGAAGGAACAGCTTCAGTCCTGGAAGGAGACCAGAAACAAGAGAGGAGAAGAAAGAGAGATTGTGTCAGAGGCTCTGTCTAAAAATACGAACATGACGCCAAACACAGCATCCAGAATGCATTGAGGAGATGGGGACCACAAATACTGATCCAGATAATAAGCTAGAAAGATTTACTCGTAGTTTTAATCGAAAAAGGAACACTAAAGACAGAACTATTTGTCTTTAATTAGTATGCTTGTCACGCCATGTTAGACATGTTTGATTTACTTCACAGCTGCCTCATTTGTACGTGAGACACTTCCACAGGAAGTGCTCGTCAGATCACAGTTATGATGTCAGTCATCACACCATGCAGTGTTCCCAGCATGCCGGGGAACGTGATTGGCTCGTCTGTGGTGAGAAAGCCTTTATAACTGGTCTGTTTGGGAGAGGAGGAGGG
This sequence comes from Osmerus eperlanus, assembly GCF_963692335.1. Classification (NCBI taxonomy): domain Eukaryota; kingdom Metazoa; phylum Chordata; class Actinopteri; order Osmeriformes; family Osmeridae; genus Osmerus; species Osmerus eperlanus. The sequence goes on along the minus strand of NW_026911479.1, from coordinate 53,996 downwards.
GTCAGTGGTCCTCCTGAGCAAGGTCAGTCTTGTCCTAACCCTCCAAGCCTCTCTTTTGATCCCAGCAGCCTTTAGGAATATTCAGTGCCGCCGCAAACACACGCATTCTTTAAAGCCGGCGCCATCTCAGGCTGCAGAAATAATTGATATGGTAATGAGAAGGCGAATTAGTCGCTGGCTGTCCTTGCTCTTATAGGCAGAGGATGTGTGTGTGTGGGGGGGGGGGATCTAAATAAAACGACGTTTGAAGATCTCTCCGTGAACCAAGGTCACAGAGGTGTCTAATTCCACGGGGGTAAGATGGCCCTAACGCTGCTAACGCCAGCCCCCTCTGCGTCTGCGAGCCACGATAATGATGTTTGGGATGTAATCAAACGAGTCCCAGCCAGAAGAAGGCGTTGGATGCCAGCGATGCCCGGTGGCCGGGGAGAGAGAGGCCTCAGAAGAGCTCAGGCAAGACTCTGCCTCTCTGCCGCTTCCACCAGGCCCAGACAATATGATAGCAGCTGCCTCTCCTTCTGATTGATTATTGTTTCACAGATTTCAATATTGAAATATATATTGGTCGGGGCGCTCTGTAAAGTATGGAAGTCACAAAAAAGAACGGTGTAGTCAATAAACCTCTGATTTGGCAAAAAGAAACAAAACAAAACTTCAAACGCCGCAACAATTAAACAGAGATGGAACCATTCAAACAATGACTAATGACTTTGTTTTGCATGGTTGAAATGTCGGAATCGTCAGTAATTTTTTATCTCTGGTTTACGTATTTGGGTGTTGGAATTATTTGTATTTTTTATGCCTTTAGCCCAATGTGGTTTTTGGAGTGCCACAAGTAATTTGGGAACACACCAAGTGTCCTGTTAAACAGAGAGCTGGCAGGAAGGTGACACTGCCTCTGATTCTGTTAATTTCCTCTCTAATTAGACTTTATTAGGTTAGACTGCATGGAGGCTCCGTGGCATTGGGGACGTGAAAGGTTTGCATAATGGTCTGACTTAATATTCCCGAGTCACAGAGCGCCGCATTTAAATGTGACACCGGGACTGTATTATGTATCTAAACACACAGACCCAGGGGAATGAGACTGCCATCTCCATGTTCTGTGGTCTATTACTTGGGCTTTGATAGGACAGGCCTCGGCCTGACATAGAGAGTGAGAGAGATAAGGCTGGAAGGAAGGAGAGAGAGAGAGAGAGAGAGAGAGAGAGAGAGAGAGAGAGAGAGAGAGAGAGAGAGAGAGAGAGAGAGAGAGAGAGAGAGAGAGAGAGAAGAAGGGGAAAGATAAAGTCAGATAGAGATGGAGGGAGAGAGAATGGGAGAGAGAGAGAGAGAGAGAGAGAGAAGGAAAGAGGGAGAGAGAGAGAAGGAAAGAGAAAGAAAGAGAAAGGGTAGGAGCGGGAGAAAGAGAGAGCTGGAAATCTTTAAAAGTAGTGCAAAGAAGTAGGTCATGAATTTCAAAAGTGCAGATTACCATTTCCACGCTTGGTCCCATTAATCAACTCTTCCACGGCCGAGTCCCACCAGAGAAAACAATGAATAAGAACATGTTACTTCGGAATTAATCTATTAATCAAATGACGCATGAAGAAGTACCTGCGATGGCGGGTCTCCAACGGTTAGCTTCATCTCTCCGTTTGGCGTGGGAGAGGAGGAGACAGTGTCCAGGGAGTGCGTTTGGAGAAAACCGCCACAGCAAGAGCAGGAACGCCATTCTCCATGGACAGTGATAGCGTGTGAGTAGTATCTAAATAACACACCGTGCCATCAATGACAATGTAAACTGGGGTGGACTAAAATAACGCTTTACTACCTTTTAAATACATGGCTAGAAATGTACATAACAAATAAAATAATGTGTGAACACAGAGGTGGTGGGATGTTTTTTTTTAATAATATATAACAATTATATATACATTATATAAACACATTATCATTGTGCGGTTGTTACTGGATGTGAAGTGGGTAGAATTCCTTTTTGTGGAACTATGCAGCCCTGAATCTGTATCCTTGGGCGAGAACAGAGGTGTGATTAGTCCTATGGTAAACAAGAAGATCCTGAACAAATGAATCAGAGAAGGAGCACAATGTGAAGAGGGTCCTCCAGGCTCAACCAAGGATGCCCTTTCAGCTCAGGCCCTTCCTTCAAACTAAATAGTTCCTGTGTTTTCCGTTTTAATCAAGTGGAATCCTCATTGAGACTTTGAAGGTTAATGTTGACGTGAATGAGTCATCAGCCTTGTGATGCCGACACAGAACACTGCTCCACCTGCACTCAAACTGTTTCTGGGGCGATAGGCCTTGGGCCACAAGCTGAGGAGGGGGAAAGGCTCCACGTTTGTCCCCAAAGATCTCTCTTGGAGAACCTCAACCCCAATCAGATAATCTCCCTCCTCCATAACTCTGGTTTTGACTGCAGATTTGGCAGGACGACTAAGCCCTGAGCCCAGAGGACACAAGGAGATGTCAGAAAAGGCGGAGGCAGATGGAATGATGGCCGTGTTTAACGTTCTAATGACGGACTATTTTCTCCTCAGAACTGCCTTCCACAGGAGGCATGCTCTCAGAAAAGCTGCTTTTCTCCGGCACTACCATGCTGGGAGGCACAGAGAAAAGGGTGAGAGAAAAAGAGAGGGATGGAGAGAGGGGGGAGAAGATGAGAGCGGGAGAGGGCGAGAGCGTGAGAGAGCGTGAGAGGAAGTGAGATAAAGAGAGGGAGACAAGGGGAGGAGTGAGAGAGAAAGAGGGAGAGAAAGAGGGCCAGGGGGATATTCCGGGAAAGGACCCCCGACTGTGTTTGTTCTGGTTTTGTCCAGAACAAACACAAAGGCTGGATTTGCTCACTCAGTATAACTTTCACTACTCACTGACTTCACCTTTAATTCTGTCAGACTTCCCTGCCAACCAGGTCCACAGAAAATGACAAATAGATTCTAAATTTATCTTCTACATATACTTCTCCCCCTTTCTCTCTCCCTCCCCCTCCCCTCCCTTCCCCTCCCCTCCCCTCCCCTCCCATCCCCTCCCCTCCCCTCCCCTCCCCTCCCCTCCCCTCCCCTCCCCTCCCCTTCTCTCGGATGGTTCTGGTGGGACGAACGGAGGGTGTGGGACAGGTACAGTCCTGTCGGCAGGTTTCCAACCGGGAGGCTGACAGGATGCTGTGTGTCTGCAGAGGGCCAGCGCGTGCTTGATCCACTCGCCTGTTCGTTACACGGACACGCCACTAACAACACGCGTGTCCAGCAGTCGAGTTTCCATGGAGGGGGGGGGTGGGGGGATGGGGGTGCATGAGGACGTGGAAGATGCCGTCGTCAAAGCACGACCATCAACAATCCTCATCGGTTACCATGGTGAGAAAAAAAGAGAGGGAAGGAGAGAGGGAGAGAGTGACAGGGTAAGAGCGAGAGAGAAAGAGACAAACAGAGGAGAGACAGAGGGAAAGGGAGAGGCACAGATTAAATAGAGCCAGCGAGGGAGAGAGGGCAGATTCCAAGAACACGCTCACATTGAGGTTACCGCGTGATCTGCGTGTGCATGACAGTCACATGATCCCCCCCCCCCCCCACCATGTGAACCAGCACCTCCATCTGAGAGGGGAGTATCGACCAGCCTCACCCCACAGACAGCACCAGGCCCCTGGGCTTCCTGCTCCTGTCCAGACCCCCTCTCCCACAGAAGAGTCTGCTCACACATATTTAATGGGGAACCAAGAGGGGGATTTCTGTGCCGAATCACACACGCACGCTCCAGCCGGCCGATAGCATTGATCGTGTGTGTGTGTGTTGTAATGTTTTTAATCGACTGAGGGAGGACGGGGAACAGGGTGATTACAGAGGAGGGGAGACAGTGCAGCGCGACAGGAACCAGAGAGCAAAGCAAGGCGGGAGCCGTGTTGTGTGTTCAACTGTTTATGGATCGTCGCTTCTGGAAACGAGAAAAACAAACGCAAATATTTGGGAATTGAAATGGAGAGAATCATTGTTTTTTTTCTCTCTCCTCCTTTCCATTTCAGTTCAAACGCAACCCGCGGCTCTGTTTTCCTCTGCTGGGTTTGAAGGTAATATACCAATCCCTGATTCAGACCTCAAATGAAGTTGAAATTCTCGTGTAGAGCACCTTGATGAAGCTGGCCCTGTAGGAACCGTACCACTTTCCTGGCAGTTCTTCAATGCTCATCCCCAACGCTAGCGTTCCTGAAGGACACACAGAGAGCAGCCTGGGATGTTGGAAATGCTTACACCACATACTGTAGCATAGCACAGCGATGAGGAATCGCTTCGACTGTTTCACTTGTTTAGCTAACAAGGTGGCGTTGATGAAAAACACCGTCTGCTGTACAAAAACAGATTGATTTATGTGCTCACTGAAAGCTCCAGCTCACACACTGTGGCAGCAAGCAAGGAGTTGTTTGAAATGGAGATGATAGAGTCTGTGTGTGTGTTTGTGTGTGTGTGTGCACGATCCAGCCACCGGTGCATCGAAGATTGTTTGCATGTCATTGTTGACGGGTGGACGGCAGATGTCGGTTGGCATGACGTCCTGTCTCCAAGGTGTCAGTAATGAGTTATGGGAAGTGTAGTCCGTCGGGGACGGTGGCGACTGAAGGACAGGGCTTCCAGTGTTTTCCTCGCCTCTCAACCTGAGCTGTGGCTGGAGGATGTGTTGATGGGGGGGTTCACACATGGCCGCCCCTGCTGTGGTCTCCTCGTGTTCGCTACCTCCTCACCAGGGCCATGGCCAGGCTCTTCCTGTCGTATGTCCACACACGTGTGTGTTTGCATGCGTGTTCGTGTGTTAGGGCGTGTTCGTGTGTGTCCATGTGTGTTTGTGTGTGTTTGTGTGTTAGAGCATGTTCGTGTGTGTGTGTCCGTGTGTTTTCGCGTGCGTGCGTCTCGTTGTGTGTTTGTGTGCGTGTGTCCATGTGTGCGTTGTGTGTTTGTGTGTGTGCATGTGTGTTTGTGTGTGTGTGTGTCCATGTGTGTTTGTGTGTCCATGTGTGTGTGTGTCCATGTGTGTTTGTGTGTCCATGTGTGTTTGTGTGTCCATGTGTGTTTGTGTGTCCATGTGTGTTTATGTGTGTGCGTTGTGCGTGTGTGTGCGTTGTGCGTGCGTGTTTGTGTGCGTGTGTGTTTGTGTGTGCGCGTGTGTGTGTAGAATGAGTGTGTCTCAGATGGCTAGCCTGCTCCATCGCGAGGGGGTTTTAAGGGGGGGTTAGATGATACAACAGTCTAAATAAATCTCTCGGCGGGGATTAAAAATGTTGCTTTGCTCATTTCTGTGAGGAATTGTTCTCTGGTGTGTCCTCAGGCATTCATATTTTGAGGCATCTCAGAGATTGTATTTCAACACTGCAAATGCCAACTGGGTCTGCTAAGGTCATTAGCTTGGCATTAAACGCTAATGATGCAGTTTGGATACAGGCAGACATGCAGCACTCTTCAAAAACGCCCCCATCGACCTGAACTGTAGTGTCAGAAGAGAAATGGACATAATTCATGTTTTCAACAATTCCTTAGCTTCTCTGCTATTGTCCCTGCTGTATTCGGCTTCATGCATTTTCCAAGCACCCTGGCTCAGCTCAGCCAAAATGCAAATGCACACACCAGCATGCACAACAGCATATACTTTCAACATCTGTAAACATTTGCATTTCTTGACTAGGATCGGATTGCTATTAACTCTGTATGTGTCTATCTTCCTCTGGGAACCACTATCTAACCAGACACCTGTTTAGTTCAGCCTGTCCTCGACTCTCCATTTCTCTCTTCCACCTTCTGTCAGACAAAATCACACCCGGAATCTTCCCCGGTTCCCTCTTATATACACACAGTTACAGTTTGAGGACTGCACATAGTACCTTCACATTCAACCAGGATAAGGCCAAACCAATCAGATTGGATTTGTATGACCATTTTTACAAGTCGTGTCACAGAGGGCTTCACATAAGACCGTAGAATCTCACCGAAACCTTCAAGGAGGATGAGAGAAAACTGCCAGGAAAAACTGCTTAAAGATGAAAAGGAAGAAACCTTGGTAGAAACAATTTAGTGAGAGATCCCCCTTCTCCAGACATGTCCTGCAAGCATTCATGGACAGGCGGAATGCCCTCCACCAAGCTTGTCCTTGTACATCATACAATGCCATCTTGGGGGGAACGAGTGTTTCTGGGACTGAATGATTAAGCAAATAATTGGCTGGTCCTAAGCTCACTGGGTTATTGATCGTGGCGAAGACAAAAGAAAGAGGTCATTTCAGCTTTCGTTTGGACTTCAGAGCAGAGCCACCAGAAGCACCAAGCCCAGGGGCCATTTTGACTGTCCAAAGCGACCGCTTTCATTAGAAGCGATGTTTAAGCAACAAGTTTTATTCGTTTTGGATCCGATGGGAAAACAGGAACAGACTCTCAAAGTGTTGAGGCTGGCGCAAATCTGTCCCGTTCTGTAATTTCAATATTTTCACAAGCTAAATATCCTGTTAAAAGCGCCAACCCATTTGGGCAACTGTGGGCTGAGCAGTTGTCGCCAGCACCGCGCCGTTTGAATACTAAACATGCCGGCGTGTGACGAGGACCCTTCTGTCTCTGTCCCTGATCACCTCGCTAAATTCCCTCACCGGGGAGAAGATGAAACAGCTCTTCTGATTTGAGGGTCCACGCTGAGGCAGGAACACGGTAGCCATGGCTGTCTCCCCTCTGCGTAGCCAATCAGAGCCTCCATAGGACATGGTTGGAGAAGCAGCACTACAATCCTGGCCCCAAAAGCAGCACCTGGACGAAGGCCTTACCCACAGGGCCTCTGCTGATTGGATATTCAACGGTGGCTGTTGCTAAGCAGTCCCGACATGAACGTCAAATCCAGTCCCGTTTTTGGGTTCTGAGTTTATGAAAGGATTTAGAGGAGTTAAGAGAGATACATGCGTGCCCCTTACAGTGTACGTAATCATAATAGAGTGCTCAACAGAGTGATTCCAATTTAGATTTTCAATGTACCGTCATGTTTATGACAGCAATCTTTTGTTTGGCATCCAGTCTTTCCGGCACCATTCAGATTTGCCGGTGAGGAGACGGCAGTTCTTCAAGCACCTGAAGAGGGGGTGGGAATCTTGCTGTTGAGGAAATGTGATTTATCACACAACAAAGTGAAAGACAGACTTTGCAGTCTCCACTACTGATCTTGGAGAATCGCTTTTCAACTCTGGCAAATCCAAGGTTGGGCTGTGCAGTGAATTCTCACTCCTCCGAGAACTCCGAGTTGCTACTTTTGGAGTTTGTCCAATGTAGCTTCTCAGCCATCTGCTCACAGCCGTCTGACAGTGATTATGTACACACACACCAAACAGATAACTAGCTTTTATGGGCATGGTTTTCTGGAGCAGCATTATGTCTCTCCAGTAAAAAAAAAACATAAAGCTAAAATATACTAAATTAAACACTGTTGAATTATGGAATATTTTTTAGTTGTGTGTGTGGTCGAAGTTCAATTACGACCAAGACGTGCAATAGGAAAATAACTCCAAGTATCTTCATGGATGGAGGGATGGTTCTCAAATGACGCAAGGTCAATTCTCTACCAAATGGCAGTGTTGCACAAACGTATAAAGCACAGAGAAGTCAACAGTGAATGGCAAAACAAAAAGGACAACAAAGATAGTCTCTAAATTCAAATATCTTTATTATCGTGAGCACAGTATGACACGAGGTCATTCTGGACATTGACATTCTTGTGACATGGCAAGCAACAGCTACTTAGTGGCATAACAAGGAAACAAATATTACTGCTGAAAAGAGAGGAGACAAAAAATGTCTGCTCCTTTATCCCCAAACCACCACATCCATATCTGTTCATGATGAGAACTTCTAACTCCCGCCCCAGCGTCCTGCGGAGATCCACCTTTCTTCAGATGATCACTGCTCAGACTAAGGCTCCTTTAAGGACTGTGCAGTCCTGCAAGTTGCACAGGTCAGCATACACCTCTGGTTAAAGATATTCTGTGATGGAGAGGTGGTCAGTCCGAGGTTCAGGTGGTGGAAGATAAATGATGGCATTCATGCGATTCCTGGTGAAATAAAGGTTGTAAACAAACCTTAAGCTCTAAAGCCCACTGGCAGACTGTCTTGGTGGATGTTGGGGTTTTGGGGGGGTCATGGGAGCCAATATCATCGGCCCACCTGGGCCACGTCTCATTTCTCCAGCACAAAAACATCGCTCAAATCGAGATTACTGGAGAAGAAAATGGAGAGATATATCAGGGAATATCACGTAGACTAAATCTGTTGGCGTGTGTGTGTATGTGTGTATGTGAGAGAGACAGACTGATTTACAGAGGGAGAGAGACGGAGAGAGAGAGGGGCACGATACAGAGCTGAGAGTCCTTAGCATTAATGTGAGTGCGTATTGGACCACAATGCCACAGGAGCACATCAGCCCTGCACACAGAACTCCTCTAAGCCCCAGTCCAAGGTAATCACCATGAGGAATGTTCAGCCATATGAAGCACCTCACAACACCAAACCAAGGTGGATTATGGGCCTCACATAACACACACGTATATACACCGCCAGTACAGATTCTGGACCAGTGAAACCTGACTCATGTCCAGCCAAAAAGCACCCAAAACAGAAACACACATAAGAGTTGATGACCAGATCTTTTTTCCCCGAGCACAGCAAACCCCCTCTCCTCCTCCCCTACCCCAGACACGGAGTGATCTTGCTGGTGTGCATGCGTGTTGGCGCCTTCCTTCCCCAGCATTCGTGCGCGTGTGACCACTCAGCACATCACGGGTGCATCTCTTACTCTCTGCTGAAGCTGAACAGGATGTCTTCCTGGGTTTCCTTCGATGGATGTGACAGGACTTCACAGAGTCAGCAGGGGTGGTGATGAAGGGCCGTGTTTTACGATGGACAGCCGCCCGGGTGACTGTGTGATTTCAGGAGTGTAGGGTAGTGTGTGTGTGCGTTTTGGTTTGCTCATGCTTGTTTGGGCATGCACTTGTGTGTATTTAGTGTGTGTGTTTGCAAGTGTGTGATGTGAGAGTTAGAGGCTTTGCATGTGGTCTTGTTTAACTACCCTTGTGAGGACTTCTGTTCTAGACCAACAGTCCCCCCAAGGGTAGTAAACTAATACACAAATTGACCTACTGAGGTCATTTTCTGAGGCCGCGCATCAAGGGATATCACTAGGACGTTTTAGGGGGTTTACGGTTCGAATCAGTAGAATTACATGAAGGATTAAGGTTAGGGGCTAGGTCCTTTGTCGGTCTATGAGCGAATCGTCGGTCCTCACCACGATAGCACAACAAACCTGTGTGTGTGTGTGTATCCATAACTGTGGATCCCTGTTCCATATCTCTCCCTCCACCTCCACAATCTGACAGCGTATCACTTCCTTACTTCTGCCTCCTCTTCCTCTGCCTGCGTTGGTGACTAGTTAGTGTGTCTGCTGACAGGGGCGGCCGGGAGGGAGAAAAACAAACGTTTATCATAATCCGTCTCGAAAGCACGAAGGAGACCTTAACGATGCCGGCAGCGTCTACGACTCGGGAGGACAAATGAGAGGAGGGCGAAGGCAGCCGCAACGAGGCCAGCTCCGGCGTGGAAATTAAAACTACAAGCTGCCGAACAATACTGCTTGTGTTGACACGCAGATGCATCACCACGGAAACACAATATTCATCGAACGAGGAAGAGAGTAGGGCCACGCCAGCCATGATCCGTCACTGACACTCTCCCGAAGCCTGGCTTCGGATTGAATGATTCACTTTTGTTTTCAGAAAACTCGTGATATCATCATTTGTTCTGTCGGGATCCAACTGGGACACAGGTTGTCTGAGAACGTTTGAATACGAAAGCAAAGTTCTAAGATTTCCTTCATGTTATTCAGATGCAATGCTTCTCTCTCTCTCTCTCTCTCTCTCTCTCTCTCTCTCTCCAGAGTTCCCTGAGGGTGTTACTGCAAGAAAGGCAGATTTGTCTGTTATTGATCAGAAACTTTGTCTAAGCGACAGTTGATCGCAGCTCGGGCGTCAGGTTCTGATGAGCAGCTATCCTGTTTACCTGTTACATGTCTCCCTTTCAACATGCCTGCCGCTTCGACGTCTAGCGTCGCTGCGTTGCCACGGTGAGGGCTCAGGTAAACTTTACGGAGGCGTATTCTCCAGGGGGTTGGTAGTAGAAGTTGAGTCGAAGGAGAAGAAAAAAGGACTGGAGTTTAGAAAGCCCCGTCGAGACCCCTGTGGGAAAGGAGGGGTGTGACAAGCCGCTACAGAGGAACGAGGGATGGAGGGAGAGAGATGGAGGGAAGGCGTTCCTCTAATATTAATGAATCGCTTCTTTTGTTGCGAGGAGAACAGACCGACAGACAGGCAAGCATCCCTCTCTGGAGGCTTGAAAGTATTTGAATGTTGAAAAATGTATGAGGGATTTATTGATAGAAAGACAGACCTTCTTTTGATGGACGGTATCTGATACACCTCCACCTACACACATACGCACACATACACACACACACACACACACAGAGAAGAGTGTTTGCCGGGGTAGAAATTGCTGGGTGGGCTGTCATTTGACTTTGTTTTCTAATGCTCCGTGACTTTTTGTGAATAATGTGTGTGTGTGAGCGTGTGTGTGTGTGTGAGTGTGTGAATAGCTGGTCTACAGGGATTCAGACACCACTGAGGAAACACGGCAGAGCGGATTGAAAGAGAGTTTTCAGGGAGCAGTAACAGGAGAGAATTACTGCCAGGCTCATGAATACACCCAGTTTGTCAGTAAGAAAACACAACACATGGGAGGTCTGGTTTAGGTCCCTCCTCAAACCAGGAGATGCAGCTCTGTGAATAATACCCTCATTCACACACAGCCCTGGTTACTAGTCCCACTGCAGCTCTGGATGTGGTTATGTTTGTTTGTTTGTATGTGTGTGTGTTTGTGTGTGTCCATGTATCTATGTGTGCGTGTGTGTGTTGTAGCGGGGTTTGCTCGTTTAAAGATAGAAATACTTAATGTATCATAAAGTCTGGGGCACCACCCTAATATTGGTTTAGGACATTAGGGAATCCTATGTTTAATATGTAATAATCAGTCTCATCTTTAGGAATGAATTCGTTCTAAGAGTAGAGCCAATCGTAACATCAGTGAACACGCACGTCAAAATATCTTTACAATGAATTTATTCAAGTAAGGTAAACAGATCTTATGAAAAGTTGGATTATGGGTTTGATATGAGAGATTGGTTTCAATGAACAGAATGAAATGGTCTAACTTAAAGAAAGGCAGAAATTGTACAGTCAGTGATTACATCCTTACAAATCATAAACAGAGCTCACGCCAATGCCATGTCGAGGAGGAAAGAGCGTTAGCCATAGTTACGTTTGATCAGGGGTTGATCAATGATGTTGAGGGCGGTTTGCGCCAAAGGTCCATTTGAAGAATCTGAAGTCACAGCGCGGCTGCGCTGGGTCATGTGACTGAGTCTGCGGGATCTCAGTGAAGTCGCATTTGGAATTGCGTTTTTGGTTCTTCTGTTGAAACGTCCCGATAGTGACGCGTTCACTATGAAGTTGAATCTCAGGAGAAGCTTGGCGACGTCCTTTGGAACGCCAATCCTGATGGCGTTCATGCCATGGTCGGTTTCGCTGGAGTCCGAGATTGATGGTCATCTTAGGGCTTTATACAGTTCGAGGGAGGACCCGTCTGGGGTCAGATGTGGATTGGGGGAAGCTGGGTTCTCAACTCCCCCCTCCTTCCTTCACACCTACCAAAGGTGTGATCTGATCTCTGGCTGATCATTCGATGGTTCAAATATTGTTCTGGACATCTTGGTACAGTTACAAAATATAGTTGAATGATTGTTTTATTATGATAGCTTCGTGTAGATACCAAGAATGACGTGGTTATCTTTCAGGAAGAAGGAGTTGTTACTAGAATCAAGATTTCAGTGAACACAACATTAAAACAAAGTAACAAACATAACACAAATATCCCTCTCATAATTCTCCACCTTGTACTCTTGTGGTAAAGTCTCAAGAACTTTCCTCAAAAGTTCTGATCAAGGTATGTTCTTTGTTCAAATCGCCGCCGAAACGGATAGCAAATGGTCGCTGGAGACGTGTTGTCTAAATCAGGCCCTTTGAAGCTTGCAAGCTAGCAGGAGGGCTGATTTGGTAGATTGGGGAGGTCCCCCCCCCATTCTATGGTTCCTTTGCATCGGCGTTTGGTGGGTAATCAGCATACTGAGGGTGTCACAAGGGCTGATTCTGATGTGATTGAATCACTCTTCAGGTGTGGCAAGATGTTGGCTCCGTGTGGTCTTGTGGACCTCACTACATCCCCCCGGATGTCAACTTTCATAGACCGTCGTCGATGAAACTGTTGACATGAAGACAAGAGAAGAAAGACCACAGCAGCGTAACAGCATGTCACCCCCCCTCCCCAGACATTGGCATGGCTATGAGTGATTAAGCTATGACATGACATAGGAAAAAGGTTGAGAGGAAATTATTGAAACAAAAAGAGGCACTTGAAGTGGCTTACAATGGCCGTAGCAATTGAAGCTTTGTGACTAGGGGTCTAGATGAGGGAAAAGTTGTCGGCTTTCCAATCTTTTTAAATCAAACTAGTTTCAATAAACTCATTTAGGTTATGGTTACAATTGACTGCCAAAGACGTATACAAATAACAAATAAAGGTACAAGGTAATTATAGTACATACTTTACACAATTATAGTTACTAAGTAGCTTCTTGAAGTCAACGTAACTAAACCACATTGATGAACTGCATCTAATAATGTAACTTTAGTTTGGCAACCACTGTTATTTTAAAACACAGCTGCGGGAATATTCAATGCTTTTTTCGACAAGCTATATCGTGGCGGCATAATAGGTTATGTGTAGAAACTGCATTGTTTAGTTGCTTCTAAACAAAAGTCCTTCAGGACTAATCACTACTGTCTGTTTCCTTGAACTAGACATGTGCACCAACGTATTAGTTGGTTGGTTAATTCACTTAACCAAATAGCTACACTATTAAAATAGAGGCTATAATAAAGGCTCTTATGCTACTTTCCGTGAAGAGCTGGCCGAGGCAGATTACAACGTAAATGTCGGGGCAGCGGTGTTTCTGAGCACGCGCGTACCTCCGGTCAAACCTAGCCGCTTCCTTTGAGCTAGCTGGTCCCACACACACACTCGTGGTGGCGGTAGGTTACGTGTACAGAACTGCGTTGTTTAGTTGCTTCTAAACAAAAGTCCTTCAGGACTAAGCACTACTGTCTGTTTCCCTGAACTAGACATGTGCACCAACGTATTAGTTGGTTGGTTAATTCACTTAACCAAATAGCTACACTATTAAAATAGAGGCTATAATAAAGGCTCTTATGCTACTTTCCGTGAAGAGCTGGCCGAGGCAGATTACAACGTAAATGTCGGGGAAGCGGTGTTTCTGAGCACGCGCGTACCTCCGGTCAAACCTAGCTGCTTCCTTTGAGCTAGCTGGTCCCACACACACACTAGCAGCTATTTCACGAAAAACAATTGAATACGCACACAGCCACTGTAGCCTAGGCACAGTAGTATTAAATACATGGTGCTACATACAGTTAGAGCTCGCTCTATTTTAACAGTTCGTTTCACAAAAGTTACGATTGCTCATTTCAATCTATCTTAGCCTCACACGGGGCACCAATATGTAGCGGGGTTTGCTCGTTTAAAGATAGAAATACTTAATGTATCATAAAGTCTGGGGCACCACCCTAATATTGGTTTAGGACATTAGGGAATCCTATGTTTAATATGTAATAATCAGTCTCATCTTTAGGAATGAATTCGTTCTAAGAGTAGAGCCAATCGTAACATCAGTGAACACGCACGTCAAAATATCTTTACAATGAATTTATTCAAGTAAGGTAAACAGATCTTATGAAAAGTTGGATTATGGGTTTGATATGAGAGATTGGTTTCAATGAACAGAATGAAATGGTCTAACTTAAAGAAAGGCAGAAATTGTACAGTCAGTGATTACATCCTTACAAATCATAAACAGAGCTCACGCCAATGCCATGTCGAGGAGGAAAGAGCGTTAGCCATAGTTACGTTTGATCAGGGGTTGATCAATGATGTTGAGGGCGGTTTGCGCCAAAGGTCCATTTGAAGAATCTGAAGTCACAGCGCGGCTGCGCTGGGTCATGTGACTGAGTCTGCGGGATCTCAGTGAAGTCGCATTTGGAATTGCGTTTTTGGTTCTTCTGTTGAAACGTCCCGATAGTGACGCGTTCACTATGAAGTTGAATCTCAGGAGAAGCTTGGCGACGTCCTTTGGAACGCCAATCCTGATGGCGTTCATGCCATGGTCGGTTTCGCTGGAGTCCGAGATTGATGGTCATCTTAGGGCTTTATACAGTTCGAGGGAGGACCCGTCTGGGGTCAGATGTGGATTGGGGGAAGCTGGGTTCTCAACTCCCCCCTCCTTCCTTCACACCTACCAAAGGTGTGATCTGATCTCTGGCTGATCATTCGATGGTTCAAATATTGTTCTGGACATCTTGGTACAGTTACAAAATATAGTTGAATGATTGTTTTATTATGATAGCTTCGTGTAGATACCAAGAATGACGTGGTTATCTTTCAGGAAGAAGGAGTTGTTACTAGAATCAAGATTTCAGTGAACACAACATTAAAACAAAGTAACAAACATAACACAAATATCCCTCTCATAATTCTCCACCTTGTACTCTTGTGGTAAAGTCTCAAGAACTTTCCTCAAAAGTTCTGATCAAGGTATGTTCTTTGTTCAAATCGCCGCCGAAACGGATAGCAAATGGTCGCTGGAGACGTGTTGTCTAAATCAGGCCCTTTGAAGCTTGCAAGCTAGCAGGAGGGCTGATTTGGTAGATTGGGGAGGTCCCCCCCCCATTCTATGGTTCCTTTGCATCGGCGTTTGGTGGGTAATCAGCATACTGAGGGTGTCACAAGGGCTGATTCTGATGTGATTGAATCACTCTTCAGGTGTGGCAAGATGTTGGCTCCGTGTGGTCTTGTGGACCTCACTACAGTGTATACGAGTGTGTGTGTCCATGTATCTGTGTATCTGTGTATCTGTGTGTTGTAGTGAGGTCCACAAGACCACACGGAGCCAACATCTTGCCACACCTGAAGAGTGATTCAATCACATCAGAATCAGCCCTTGTGACACCCTCAGTATGCTGATTACCCACCAAACGCCGATGCAAAGGAACCATAGAATGGGGGGGGGGGCTCCCCAATCTACCTAATCAGCCCTCCTGCTAGCTTGCAAGCTTCAAAGGGCCTGATTTAGACAACACGTCTCCAGCGACCATTTGCTATCCGTTTCGGCGGCGATTTGAACAAAGAACATACCTTGATCAGAACTTTTGAGGAAAGTCTTGAGACTTCACCTTTACCACAAGAGTACAAGGTGGAGAATTATGAGAGGGATATTTGTGTTATGTTTGTTACTTTGTTTTAATGTTGTGTTCACTGAAATCTTGATTCTAGTAACAACTCCTTCTTCCTGAAAGATAACCACGTCATTCTTGGTATCTACACGAAGCTATCATAATAAAACAATCATTCAACTATATTTTGTAACTGTACCAAGATGTCCAGAACAATATTTGAACCATCGAATGAACCAGCCAAAGATCAGATCACACCTTTGGTAGGTGTGAAGGAAGGAGGGGGGAGTTGAGAACCCAGCTTCCCCCAATCCACATCTGACCCCAGACGGGTCCTCCCTCGAACTGTATAAAGCCCCAAGGATGACCATCAATCTCTGACTCCAGCGAAACCGACCATGGCATGAACGCCATCAGGATTGGCGTTCCAAAGGACGTCGCCAAGCTTCTCCTGAGATTCAACTTCATAGTGAACGCGTCACTATCGGGACGTTTCAACAGGAGAACCAAAAACGCAATTCCAAATGCGACTTCACTGAGATCCCGCAGACTCAGTCACATGACCCAGCGCAGCCGCGCTGTGACTTCAGATTCTTCAAATGGACCTTTGGCGCAAACCGCCCTCAACATCATTGATCAACCCCTGATCAAACGTAACTATGGCTAACGCTCTTTCCTCCTCGACATGGCATTGGCGTGAGCTCTGTTTATGATTTGTAAGGATGTAATCACTGACTGTACAATTTCTGCCTTTCTTTAAGTTAGACCATTTCATTCTGTTCATTGAAACCAATCTCTCATATCAAACCCATAATCCAACTTTTCATAAGATCTGTTTACCTTACTTGAATAAATTCATTGTAAAGATATTTTGACGTGCGTGTTCACTGATGTTACGATTGGCTCTACTCTTAGAACGAATTCATTCCTTAAGATTAGACTGATTATTACGAAGGCTATTATTTAAATATTATTCAATAAGGTTTCCTCTATCCCTTTAACAATAAGAGGTGGTGCCCCCAAGAACTACATACTTTATTATAAATTAAGTATTGCTAATCTTAAACGAGCAAACCCCGCTACATAATGGCGCCCCGTGTGAGGCTAAGATAGATTGAAATGAGCAATCGTAACTTTTGTGAAACGAACTGTTAAAATAGAACGAGCTCTAACTGTATGTAGCACCATGTATTTAATACTACTGTGCCTGGGCTACAGTGGCTGTGTGCGTATTCAATTGTTTTTCGTGAAATAGCTGCTAGTGTGTGTGTGGGACCAGCTAGCTCAAAGGAAGCGGCTAGGTTTGACCGGAGGTACGCGCGTGCTCAGAAACACCGCTGCCCCGACATTTACGTTGTAATCTGCCTCGGCCAGCTCTTCACGGAAAGTAGCATAAGAGCCTTTTATTATAGCCTCTATTTTAATAGTGTAGCTATTTGGTTAAGTGAATTAACCAACCAACTAATACGTTGGTGCACATGTCTAGTTCAGGGAAACAGACAGTAGTGCTTAGTCCTGAAGGACTTTTGTTTAGAAGCAACTAAACAACGCAGTTCTGTACACGTAACCTACCGCCACCACGAGTGTGTGTGTGGGACCAGCTAGCTCAAAGGAAGCGGCTAGGTTTGACCGGAGGTACGCGCGTGCTCAGAAACACCGCTGCCCCGACATTTACGTTGTAATCTGCCTCGGCCAGCTCTTCACGGAAAGTAGCATAAGAGCCTTTACTATAGCCTCTATTTTAATAGTGTAGCTATTTGGTTAAGTGAATTAACCAACCAACTAATACGTTGGTGCACATGTCTAGTTCAGGGAAACAGACAGTAGTGCTTAGTCCTGAAGGACTTTTGTTTAGAAGCAACTAAACAATGCAGTTTCTACACGTAACCTATTATGCCGCCACGATAGCTTGTCGAAAAGAGCATTGACTATTCCCACAGCTAACGGTGTTTTAAAATAACAGTGGTTGCCAAACTAAAGTTACATTATTAGATGCAGTTCATCAATGTGGTTTAGTTACGTTGACTTCAAGAAGCTACTTAGTAACTATAATTGTGTAAAGTATGTACTATAATTACCTTGTACCTTTATTTGTTATTTGTATACGTCTTTGGCAGTCAATTGTAACCATAACCTAAATGAGTTTATTGAAACTAGTTTGATTTAAAAAGATTGGAAAGCCGACAACTTTTCCCTCATCTAGACCCCTAGTCACAAAGCTTCAATTGCTACGGCCATTGTAAGCCACTTCAAGTGCCTCTTTTTGTTTCAATAATTTCCTCTCAACCTTTTTCCTATGTCATGTCATAGCTTAATCACTCATAGCCATGCCAATGTCTGGGGAGGGGGGGTGACATGCTGTTACGCTGCTGTGGTCTTTCTTCTCTTGTCTTCATGTCAACAGTTTCATCGACGACGGTCTATGAAAGTTGACATCCGGGGGGATGTAGTGAGGTCCACAAGACCACACGGAGCCAACATCTTGCCACACCTGAAGAGTGATTCAATCACATCAGAATCAGCCCTTGTGACACCCTCAGTATGCTGATTACCCACCAAACGCCGATGCAAAGGAACCATAGAATGGGGGGGGGGCCTCCCCAATCTACCTAATCAGCCCTCCTGCTAGCTTGCAAGCTTCAAAGGGCCTGATTTAGACAACACGTCTCCAGCGACCATTTGCTATCCGTTTCGGCGGCGATTTGAACAAAGAACATACCTTGATCAGAACTTTTGAGGAAAGTCTTGAGACTTCACCTTTACCACAAGAGTACAAGGTGGAGAATTATGAGAGGGATATTTGTGTTATGTTTGTTACTTTGTTTTAATGTTGTGTTCACTGAAATCTTGATTCTAGTAACAACTCCTTCTTCCTGAAAGATAACCACGTCATTCTTGGTATCTACACGAAGCTATCATAATAAAACAATCATTCAACTATATTTTGTAACTGTACCAAGATGTCCAGAACAATATTTGAACCATCGAATGAACCAGCCAAAGATCAGATCACACCTTTGGTAGGTGTGAAGGAAGGAGGGGGGAGTTGAGAACCCAGCTTCCCCCAATCCACATCTGACCCCAGACGGGTCCTCCCTCGAACTGTATAAAGCCCCAAGGATGACCATCAATCTCTGACTCCAGCGAAACCGACCATGGCATGAACGCCATCAGGATTGGCGTTCCAAAGGACGTCGCCAAGCTTCTCCTGAGATTCAACTTCATAGTGAACGCGTCACTATCGGGACGTTTCAACAGGAGAACCAAAAACGCAATTCCAAATGCGACTTCACTGAGATCCCGCAGACTCAGTCACATGACCCAGCGCAGCCGCGCTGTGACTTCAGATTCTTCAAATGGACCTTTGGCGCAAACCGCCCTCAACATCATTGATCAACCCCTGATCAAACGTAACTATGGCTAACGCTCTTTCCTCCTCGACATGGCATTGGCGTGAGCTCTGTTTATGATTTGTAAGGATGTAATCACTGACTGTACAATTTCTGCCTTTCTTTAAGTTAGACCATTTCATTCTGTTCATTGAAACCAATCTCTCATATCAAACCCATAATCCAACTTTTCATAAGATCTGTTTACCTTACTTGAATAAATTCATTGTAAAGATATTTTGACGTGCGTGTTCACTGATGTTACGATTGGCTCTACTCTTAGAACGAATTCATTCCTTAAGATTAGACTGATTATTACGAAGGCTATTATTTAAATATTATTCAATAAGGTTTCCTCTATCCCTTTAACAATAAGAGGTGGTGCCCCCAAGAACTACATACTTTATTATAAATTAAGTATTGCTAATCTTAAACGAGCAAACCCCGCTACATAATGGCGCCCCGTGTGAGGCTAAGATAGATTGAAATGAGCAATCGTAACTTTTGTGAAACGAACTGTTAAAATAGAACGAGCTCTAACTGTATGTAGCACCATGTATTTAATACTACTGTGCCTGGGCTACAGTGGCTGTGTGCGTATTCAATTGTTTTTCGTGAAATAGCTGCTAGTGTGTGTGTGGGACCAGCTAGCTCAAAGGAAGCGGCTAGGTTTGACCGGAGGTACGCGCGTGCTCAGAAACACCGCTGCCCCGACATTTACGTTGTAATCTGCCTCGGCCAGCTCTTCACGGAAAGTAGCATAAGAGCCTTTTATTATAGCCTCTATTTTAATAGTGTAGCTATTTGGTTAAGTGAATTAACCAACCAACTAATACGTTGGTGCACATGTCTAGTTCAGGGAAACAGACAGTAGTGCTTAGTCCTGAAGGACTTTTGTTTAGAAGCAACTAAACAACGCAGTTCTGTACACGTAACCTACCGCCACCACGAGTGTGTGTGTGGGACCAGCTAGCTCAAAGGAAGCGGCTAGGTTTGACCGGAGGTACGCGCGTGCTCAGAAACACCGCTGCCCCGACATTTACGTTGTAATCTGCCTCGGCCAGCTCTTCACGGAAAGTAGCATAAGAGCCTTTACTATAGCCTCTATTTTAATAGTGTAGCTATTTGGTTAAGTGAATTAACCAACCAACTAATACGTTGGTGCACATGTCTAGTTCAGGGAAACAGACAGTAGTGCTTAGTCCTGAAGGACTTTTGTTTAGAAGCAACTAAACAATGCAGTTTCTACACGTAACCTATTATGCCGCCACGATAGCTTGTCGAAAAGAGCATTGACTATTCCCACAGCTAACAGTGTTTTAAAATAACAGTGGTTGCCAAACTAAAGTTACATTATTAGATGCAGTTCATCAATGTGGTTTAGTTACGTTGACTTCAAGAAGCTACTTAGTAACTATAATTGTGTAAAGTATGTACTATAATTACCTTGTACCTTTATTTGTTATTTGTATACGTCTTTGGCAGTCAATTGTAACCATAACCTAAATGAGTTTATTGAAACTAGTTTGATTTAAAAAGATTGGAAAGCCGACAACTTTTCCCTCATCTAGACCCCTAGTCACAAAGCTTCAATTGCTACGGCCATTGTAAGCCACTTCAAGTGCCTCTTTTTGTTTCAATAATTTCCTCTCAACCTTTTTCCTATGTCATGTCATAGCTTAATCACTCATAGCCATGCCAATGTCTGGGGAGGGGGGGTGACATGCTGTTACGCTGCTGTGGTCTTTCTTCTCTTGTCTTCATGTCAACAGTTTCATCGACGACGGTCTATGAAAGTTGACATCCGGGGGGATGTAGTGAGGTCCACAAGACCACACGGAGCCAACATCTTGCCACACCTGAAGAGTGATTCAATCACATCAGAATCAGCCCTTGTGACACCCTCAGTATGCTGATTACCCACCAAACGCCGATGCAAAGGAACCATAGAATGGGGGGGGGGGCCTCCCCAATCTACCTAATCAGCCCTCCTGCTAGCTTGCAAGCTTCAAAGGGCCTGATTTAGACAACACGTCTCCAGCGACCATTTGCTATCCGTTTCGGCGGCGATTTGAACAAAGAACATACCTTGATCAGAACTTTTGAGGAAAGTCTTGAGACTTCACCTTTACCACAAGAGTACAAGGTGGAGAATTATGAGAGGGATATTTGTGTTATGTTTGTTACTTTGTTTTAATGTTGTGTTCACTGAAATCTTGATTCTAGTAACAACTCCTTCTTCCTGAAAGATAACCACGTCATTCTTGGTATCTACACGAAGCTATCATAATAAAACAATCATTCAACTATATTTTGTAACTGTACCAAGATGTCCAGAACAATATTTGAACCATCGAATGAACCAGCCAAAGATCAGATCACACCTTTGGTAGGTGTGAAGGAAGGAGGGGGGAGTTGAGAACCCAGCTTCCCCCAATCCACATCTGACCCCAGACGGGTCCTCCCTCGAACTGTATAAAGCCCCAAGGATGACCATCAATCTCTGACTCCAGCGAAACCGACCATGGCATGAACGCCATCAGGATTGGCGTTCCAAAGGACGTCGCCAAGCTTCTCCTGAGATTCAACTTCATAGTGAACGCGTCACTATCGGGACGTTTCAACAGGAGAACCAAAAACGCAATTCCAAATGCGACTTCACTGAGATCCCGCAGACTCAGTCACATGACCCAGCGCAGCCGCGCTGTGACTTCAGATTCTTCAAATGGACCTTTGGCGCAAACCGCCCTCAACATCATTGATCAACCCCTGATCAAACGTAACTATGGCTAACGCTCTTTCCTCCTCGACATGGCATTGGCGTGAGCTCTGTTTATGATTTGTAAGGATGTAATCACTGACTGTACAATTTCTGCCTTTCTTTAAGTTAGACCATTTCATTCTGTTCATTGAAACCAATCTCTCATATCAAACCCATAATCCAACTTTTCATAAGATCTGTTTACCTTACTTGAATAAATTCATTGTAAAGATATTTTGACGTGCGTGTTCACTGATGTTACGATTGGCTCTACTCTTAGAACGAATTCATTCCTTAAGATTAGACTGATTATTACGAAGGCTATTATTTAAATATTATTCAATAAGGTTTCCTCTATCCCTTTAACAATAAGAGGTGGTGCCCCCAAGAACTACATACTTTATTATAAATTAAGTATTGCTAATCTTAAACGAGCAAACCCCGCTACAGTGTGTGTCCATGTATCTGTGTGTGTGTGTGTCCATGTATCTGTGTGTGTGTGTGTGTGTCCATGTATCTGTGTATCTCTGTGTGTGTGTGTGTCCATGTATCTGTGTGTGTGTGTCCATGTATCTGTGTATCTGTGTATCTGTGTGTGTGTGTGTCCATGTATCTGTGTATCTGTGTGTGTGTGTCCATGTATCTGTGTATCTGTGTGTGTGTGTCCATGTATCTGTGTGTGTGTGTGTGTGTCCATGTATCTGTGTATCTGTGTGTGTGTCCATGTATCTGTGTGTGTGCGTGTGTGTCCATGTATCTGTGTATCTGTGTGTGTGTGTCCATGTATCTGTGTATCTGTGTGTGTGTGTGTGTGTGTGTCCATGTATCTGTGTATCTGTGTGTGTGTGTGTGTGTCCATGTATCTGTGTGTGTGTGTGTGTGTCCATGTATCTGTGTATCTGTGTGTGTATCTGTGTGTGTGTGTCCATGTATCTGTGTATCTCTGTGTGTGTGTGTCCATGTATCTGTGTATCTGTGTGTGTATCTGTGTGTGTGTGTCCATGTATCTGTGTATCTCTGTGTGTGTGTGTGTGTGTGTCCATGTATCTGTGTATCTCTGTGTGTGTGTGTGTAGGTGTGTCCATGTATCTGTGTATCTCTGTGTGTGTGTGTGTGTGTGTGTGTGTGTGTCCATGTACGTATCTGTGTATCTGTGTGTGTGTGTGTGTGTGTCCATGTATCTGTGTATCTGTGTGTGTGTGTTTCCATGTATCTGTGTATCTGTGTGTGTGTGTGTGTGTCCATGTATTTGTGTATCTGTGTGTGTGTGTGTGTCTGTGTCCATGCGGGAGTTTTCCAGAAAGAGCATCCCAACAAACAAAAGGAGGAAGCAGGTGAACAAATACATCCCTTAACAGGATCATCTAACGAGCAAAGCTCCAGACTGCCCATGGCTGTGCGTGTGACGCCTCATCCAGGAAGCCTTCATAACGAGGGCCCCTGTGAACTGGAAACCCATTATGGACCAACGTTCAACTTATTATTTATATTGACCAGACGTCGTGTACTGTATCAGTGTAGTGGCGATGAACAGCTCATTCATAATTGTATATTGTCTGTGGACACTCACCTAATTATTGACCAATGGTCAACTGATTATTACACTGACCCAGTGATGTACATTAGTATAGTTGCAGTAAAAAGATTGTTTATAGTACTACAGTTCATAGATGGTGCAATGTAGTATGTGTTCAATCCTGGTTGAACAGGGAAAACTGAATTTAGTGGTGGAACCTCCTTACACTGAGAAATATCTATTTATTCGTTGATCAGTTCATCGTACTGTGGGGTTAGGATTTATTTATGTAGAAAGTAAGAATTGGAACCACATAGGACTTAATTAGAGCGCTATGAAGCAGTGGAAGGAGCAGGACAAATAATGTAAGTTTACCTGTGTACATTCGTATATTCATAACAATGGTTGTTACGCAAGGCAGATGCATTTGCAGCTTGAACTAAAGAGGCCCCTTAAAAATGGCTGTTCGTTCCGGTGTGTTACACTGCTCCAGTCCTGGCCTCGCTCATTTGCCCCAGCCTCCACCTTCACCCCCAGCCTCCAGCCCCCACCATAACTCCCACGATGAGATTCAGGAAGTACCTGTCCTGTCAGAATGACTATGGTCGGATGGCTGCTGCTTAGCAACCGTCTGGAGAAGCTGGAATGTTCTCTGTTCATGCTTCCTCTCTCCCTCTCTGTCTCTGTCTCTCTCTGTCTCTCTCTCACACCTTCTCTCTCTCTGTCTCTTCTCTGTCTCTCTCTGTCTCTCTCTCTGTCTCTCTCTCTCTGTCTCTTCTCTGTCTCTCTCTCTCTGTCTCTCTCTCTGTCTCTCTCTCTCTCCGTCTCTCTCTCTCTCCCCCCATCTCTCCCCACATCTCTCTCTCTCCCCCCATCTCTCCCCCATCTGTCTCTCTCTCTCCCCCCATCTCTCCCCCATCTCTCTCTCTCTCTCCCCCCATCTCTCCCCCCATCTCTCTCTCTCTCTCCCCCCATATCTCCCCCCATCTGTCTCTCTCTCTCCCCCCATCTCTCCCCCCATCTCTCTCTCTCTCTCCCCCCATATCTCCCCCCATCTGTCTCTCTCTCTCCCCCCATATCTCCCCCCATCTGTCTCTCTCTCCCCCCATATCTCCCCCCATCTCTCTCTCTCTCTCCCCCCATATCTCCCCCCATCTGTCTCTCTCTCTCCCCCCATATCTCCCCCCATCTCTCTCTCTCTCTCCCCCCATATCTCCCCCCATCTCTCTCTCTCTCTCCCCCCATATCTCCCCCCATCTGTCTCTCTCTCTCCCCCCATATCTCCCCCCATCTCTCTCTCTCTCTCCCCCCATATCTCCCCCCATCTCTGTCTCTCTCTCCCCCCATATCTCCCCCCATCTCTCTCTCTCTCTCCCCCCATATCTCCCCCCATCTCTGTCTCTCTCTCCCCCCATATCTCCCCACATCTCTCTCTCTCCCCCCATCTCTCCCCCATCTCTCTCTCTCTCTCCCCCCATCTCTCCCCCATCTCTCTCTCTCTCTCCCCCCATATCTCCCCCCATCTGTCTCTCTCTCCCTCTCTCTCTCTAGTCCAGGGAGAGTCTCTGAAATCATTTGTGAATACGGTTGCATGGTGGGGACATGACTAACTGCTTTCAGTTATGAATGTTCCAGGTGAGTAAAGTGGGGATGGTGAGGACAGACAGACTGGATTATTTCAGTTATGAATGTTCCAGGTGAGTAAAGTGGGGATGGTGAGGACAGACAGACTGGATTATTTACTGCAGGCATCCTACAGTCACATCACATCATGGAGATACCTGGAGAAGAGATCTAGGACTCCAGCCTTCCTTGTTGTCGCTGAATCTTACAGTATGTATTCTGCTAACTCAATTAGCAGATGTTTAACAATTTAACAAATTAACAACACTCCCCAGAAATAAAACTTACACTCCGACACACACGTACCAAGTCCAAAACACATTCACTCTTTTTTCTATGTGTTGGTTTCCAACCTAGCTTTTGTTTACCAACTCACAAGCTATTTAGTGCAAGAAGTGTGTGTGTGGGTGTGTGTGTGTGCTTGTGAAGTGCCAACATACTGCACTGGCTGTACTCTTCTTTATAACCACACAGAACTAAATTAGTTGTAGTGGTTATTCTGTCTGTGTGTGTGTGTATGTGTGTGTGTGTGAGTGTGTCTGTGCTTATTATTTGTGGTTGCTCCATATCGCTGTATTTATTTGACCTTACTAATGGAAGTCACAGTCTATTTTTTCCGATGTGCTGATTACAGCAGTCTGAAGTAATAATAATAACTATGAATTATAACATAGTTTATCATAGTATAAAGCACAACACAAATGTATCAAGACTAATAAATGTATGGTAAAACACCATTACAAAACTTTGAAATGAAGAAAGGGCAAAGAGGTAAACAATGACTTAAGATGCTCTAACTGTCATCCTGACGCAAACCTGGTGCCATACTGCAGCTGGACCACTGGTGTTTGTTGGGGTGTGTCAAATCTCCATTGATCACGCTCAGTTTGATAGCACTGTAAATCTGCTTTAATTAATCATTTGGGTAGTAAAACCCACTGAGATATGCAAGGCGCATGCTGACTTATTTTTTATTTATTTTTTTATAAAAAAAATTTTTTGGGGGGGGTAATCTGAAGGGGTATTGATTAAAAGACTCTTTTTACTCTCTGTGCAGTCAGTGGAGGGCGAAGACTGACCTTTCGGACTGTTGAGCCGCAAATGATCTCCTCGTAACATGAACATGCCTGTGACAAGTACACACACACCTGGACACACACGGACACACACTTATCTCTAGCTCTCTTTCTATCAGAAACTTTACACCCTTCTCAAAGACTTGGGGACACTTGAAACTTTTCTTTATCTCTGTCAGTCAACTTATTTAAGGAGCAGTCTAAGCAAAGGTAACTTAAAATGGACGTGGGGATCTGAAGTCTATTACAATAATGTTTTAGGCTGCAGATATAGCTTATCAGCTGCCAGCGTGTTTAATGTCCTGGAAGGAATCAGCATATCATTATTCTTCATTTTCAAATCTGTAGACGTTCACTGGGCAGCAAATGTGTGCATTATGCATGTGTTGTAAGTGGGTGAGGCAGTGTGCTTTTCTCTTGAGTAAACAAGGACAACAGAATTGCCGTTCTGACAGTGTAGCTTGTTCTTATCCTGTCTGCTTTCTTAAGCAGAGGTGGGAGTTACTAGGTCTATGCCATGATTAAAGCACATCTGGAATCTCCAAGAAGAGAGACTAAGAGGGATAGTGGATTCAACTGAATTTAAAACCCCTCTCTCTCTCCCCTCGCTCTCTCACTCTCTTTCTCTCCCCTTTCTCTCTCTCTCTCTCTCTCTCTCTCTCTCTCTCTCTCTCTCTCTCTCTCTCTCTCTCTCTCTCTCTCTCTCTCTCTCTCTCTCTCTCTTTCTTTCTCTCTCTCTCTCTCTCTCTCTCTCTCTCTCTCTCTCTCTCTCTCTCTCTCTCTCTCTCTCTCTCTCTCTCTCTCTCTCTCTCTCCGCTCTCTCTATCTCCTCTCTGACTCTCTATCTCTGCTTTCTCTCTCTCTCCTCTCTGACTCTCTATCTCTCCTCTCTCTCTCTCGCCTGTGGTCCTGAATTTGAGGATGGAGGTTTGCACCTTTGCATTATTTTGCTCCAGATAAACAGTAAGGCTGTAAACATCACACCTGGTGGTCTGTCCAGAGCCAGGTGCCTGGTGGTCTGTCCAGAGCCAGGTGGTCTGTCCAGAGCCAGGTGGTCTTTCCAGAGCCAGGCGCCTGGTGGTCTGTCCAGAGCCAGGCACCTGGTGGTCTGTCCAGAGCCAGGTGGCTGGTGGTCTGTCCAGAGCCAGGTGGCTGGTGGTCTGTCCAGAGTCAGGTGGTCTGTCCAGAGCCAGGTGGTCTGTCCAGAGCCAGGTGGCTGGTGGTCTGTCCAGAGTCAGGTGGTCTGTCCAGAGCCAGGTGGTCTGTCCAGAGCCAGGTGGCTGGTGGTCTGTCCAGAGCCATGCACCTGGTGGTCTTTCCAGAGCCATGCACCTGGTGGTCTTTCCAGAGCCATGCACCTGGTGGTCTGTCCAGAGCCATGCACCTGGTGGTCTGTCCAAAGCCAGGTGGTCTGTCAAGAGCCATGCACCTGGTGGTCCAGGGATGCCTTGGAACACACACCGGCTCCAACTCTGGATAATAAAATTTGCACGCACACACACATGTGCACACACACATACATTCACACACAGATATACTGTACACACACACATACATACATACATACATACACACACACACACAGACACACACAGACACATACACACACAGACACACACATACAAACATACACATATATACACACACAGACAGACACATACACACACACATACAGACACATGCACACACATACACACAGACAAACACACACACACACACACACACAGACATGCACACACACAGATACATTTTTGGAGTAAACTAAGGAACATCCAAATCCACAGTCACAGCAGTTGGAGGATATGGTGTGTCTTATCATGGCTTTCAGACACCATTACAGCAGTAGTCCAGTCCTGGTCTAGATCAAACTGCTCTTGGGAAACCTGATCCAGAGAATGCTGACTAGTTCTTTCTGGAGGTGATTGGATCCATGTAATCCCATCTCAGTGATGGAATCTGCAGCTCTTCTGTGGTTTCAGCTTGACACCTTCATGAATCAGGACCTGATCATGGTTATGGATGGAGAGGATTCTCACTTGATTCTCACTTTAACACAGTTGTAATGTCTGAGCCTTCCCTATTTTCTACATGCGTGTATAAGACCTTCAAAATCTCCTTGAATCATTAAAAAGAACATTACACACAATTGAAACCTGGAAGTCACAGTGTTAATATTTCAAATAGGTTATATTCACATATTCATGACGGCACGGGAAAACAAAATGTCAAGTCTACCCCGGCGAACACGAAGCTTGTTTCTGTCCTCTTCAGCGGGAGCCGTCAAGCCTGGCAGGGCGGTTTGGCTGTCGGCAGCTCCGTCTACGTCTCCCTCCACCAGGCAACACAACAAGCACGTTTGCCAGGGGTAAATTGGCACAACACGTAACTGTTATCAAATATTCACGCCACGAGGGGGCGGCGGGGGGGAGTGGGGGGAATACCTGCGCTGGCCTCAACGTGTTGCCCGTGCCACCGTTCCACGTCTCTGAGCTGATTATCGGGAGGGGAGATAATAGACAGGGAGGCGGGTGGAGGAGAGGAACTCACTGTTGATGACAGAGAACAACAAACAGATTCAGTCTTTTTGCCCCCCCCCCCCCCCCCCCCCCCCCCCATCTCCAGTCTGATTGCTTGGCTTGTGCGTGATTGGTTAACGCTGCGCACAGGGAAGAATGCTTAAGTAGACACACCCGGCACATTCTGTCAGTCCAGGCTGCAACTTTCCCTCTGGTGGCTCCTCATAATGGAACTGAGGTTTTTATAGTGTAATGTGATGTAGCGATTTAGCAGACGCTAATCCACAGCAATGTTTGCCACTGGGGGATTAGCAACTAGCCCCCTCTCCCAAAATAACCTAACAAACTAAAAAAACGCCCAAACCGCTAGGTAAGGTTTGTAAGTCAGTATATCAGCGATGTGTGTGGATGAGTGGAACGGTCAGTGTAGCGTTGTCAAGGTTGCAACCACAAAATGTTTTACCATTAACATCCTAAACTAAATGTGACATGAAAGAAGTCATAAATGACTGCAGGCTGGTCTAAGGTCTCAGGAACCCTCTGGAGCAAGGTGTGTTCAAGGTGTGTTCCAAGTCCCCGGGTGTGTTCCAAGTCCCCGGGTGTGTTCCAGGTCCCCAGGTGTGTTCCAGGGGTGTTTTAGGTGTGTTCCAGGAACCCAGGTATGTTCCAGGTATGTTCCAGGTGTGTTTCAGGTGTGTTTCAGGTGTGTTTCAGGTCCCCAGGTGTGTTCCAGGTCCCCAGGTGTGTTTCAGGTGTGTTCTAGGTGCCCAGATATGTTCCTGGTTCCCACGTATGTTCCAGGTGTGTTCCAGGTGTGTTCCAGGTGCCCAAGTATGTTCCAGGTGTGTTTCAGGTGTGTTCCAGATGTGTTCCAGGTGTGCAGAGGACTGACAACACTCCTGGCTACGCCCACCGTCCCTTGCAGCCAATCAGAACAAGGAACCAGCAGAAAAAGAAGGAGGGCTGTCACAGCAGTCAAATGCTCTCACCACTGAGCTACACCCGCCCCATCATTAAGGTACTTGATTCACTTGATTGTTTTGGGTTTAGATCTGTGTACTTTAGCTAATTACGTTCTTTTGTGGGCGTACTGTAAACCCATCTCACTTATTCTTATTGTGTATCAGGCCTTTAGTTAGAAGCTGACTGAGCTAGCAGTTTTAGATTTCCACCTGGTTCACACAGTGCAGCGTGACTAATTGCCACCTTTGTCTCTCAGATCTCCTAATCGCCCTCCACCCCATCCCTCCCTCCCCCTCCCTCACAGTATGTTCTCTTCCTTCCTCCGCTCCCCTCACATCGCCATGACGCAGAGGCACCCCGGGCCCTTCAGATCAGCCTTTAGCTCGCTGCGTTCTCATCTCATCCCAAACTCTCAGTTCCCTGGTCTCCACCCTGTTCCCTTTGTTCATATCTTGGCTTAATTGAAAAATATCCACACACCGTCTGAAAGCGTCTGTGTTTGTGACTGCGACTCTGCCTCTCCTCATACCGCCTACGGCTGTTCGTTGAAGAACAATCACAGCTGCATTTATCTCTATTTATTAAATGGGAAGTGTTTTTTTTCCTGATAAATCCCTCTTTTCTTCAGGAAGTTACATAAAGCTCCATTATTTCCCCTCTGGTTATTATCTGTACTTGGTTCCCCCTCCTCTCGTTCCATTTCAACAATGGCTCCCTGTGCTTTTATCTCAGGTTTTCTGGCAGCAGGCTACGACACAGACCTTCTCTCGCTCTCTCTTTCTTTCATACCTCATATTTTCCCCCAGACTTCCTACAGTGCTCTTTTAGGTGGCAGGGGAAGCTGTCAGCTTCAAAAACGGATGAGTCCAACCTCAAAACTCCAAAGTATCGCTTTCATTCTCCCTCTCTCTCTCTCTCTCTCTCTCTCTCTCTCTCTCTCTCTCTCTCTCTCTCTCTCTTTCTCCCTCTCTGTTTTCCCTCCTCTCCCTCTCTATCTCCATCAGCCCCCCCATCCAGTCCCATACTGTCTGAGAGCTCCTTTTCTCTATTCTGTTTGTTCACTCCTGAAATCAGCAGCCACCTCTGAAATTCACACCAAGACAAACACCATGTTTCCTAACGATTTTTCAGATATCTCACTTTGTGAAATAAAACGGCAAAACACAGACTTTCCTCAACCCCCCCCCCCCCCCCCGAATCTCTCGCACAAGTAAACCTCAAAAATAAATAAATAAGACAAACGAGGGAGGACAAGGAAAATATATAAACAACACAGAGTCTGTAATACAAATAACGACTACCTAACGAGGACGGCGTGTCTGAAGGCCATCGTCAGATCCAGAATCGGGACTCCTCATTGGCTCCTGGGTCTAGGTGTCTACTGATGGCATTCCTTCCTTCCCCGACGCCCCTCCTTTCCCTCCGAGAGCTGTCAGATTTACTTCCAATTAATGTATATCTGTTCCAGTCCGACGACTCTGAAGCTGCCTCTCCCAGCTCACAACTTCTCAAACTTTCTGCTGTTGCCATGGCATCACTGTGTCTGTCAGCAGTCTGATTGGCTCTGTGTTTGTTTATGGTTTCTGTTTCCCAGCCGGGACGTGGAGTGTGTTCAGAGAAAGGGAGGTGGAGAGATGGCGTGTGGGAGCGGGTCTTCTGAGGAGGGCATTTAGGTCTTGTGACGTGTGTTGCATGTGATGTCATCTGCATCATCATCCTCACTATTACCATCACTATCTTCATCATAAATATTACCATCACTATCATCATCATCATCAATATTACCATCCCTATCATCATCATCATCATCATCATCACCATTACCATCACTATCATCATCATCATCAATATTACCATCACTATCATCATTATCATCATCATCCTCACTATTACCATCACTATCATTATCATCAATATTACCATCCCTATCATCATCATCCTCACTATTACCATCACTATCATCATCATCATCATCATCAATATTACGATCACTATCATCATCATCCTCACTATTACCATCACTATCATCATCATCATCAATATTACCATCCCTATAATCATCATCATCCTCACTATTACCATCACTATCATCATCATCATCAATATTACCATCCCTATAATCATCATCATCCTCACTATTACCATCACTATCATCATCATCATCATCATCATCAATATTACGATCACTATCATCATCATCCTCACTATTACCATCACTATCATCATCATCATCATCCTCACTATTACCATCACTATCATCATCATCATCATCATCATCATCAATATTACGATCACTATCATCATCATCCTCACTATTACCATCACTATCATCATCATCATCAATATTACCATCCCTATAATCATCATCATCCTCACTATTACTATCACTATCATCATCATCATCAATATTACAATCCCTATCATCATCATCATCATCCTCACTATTACCATCACTATCATCATCATCATCATGATCAATATTACCATCCCTATCATCACCATCATCATCACCATCATCATCACTTTGATCATAATCATTTCATGATCATTAGTATCATAATCATCATAACATCCGCAAATATTCATGAGTATAGACCGTGTCAGTGCAGTGTCACACAGTGTTAGTCAACCTAACATTGACATGAGGATTTATATGTCTTTTCATATGAAAATGCATAGACCAAAGAGATTATCTTTTTTTGCCATGACACACACAACAATCTTGATTGACTTCACATGGCCTAGATATTCCACATGGCCTCAGAACATTCTCTTGTGGTTGTGCTGTTCTGACAGCTTCCTGTGGTTGTCTTTTCTCTGGACAATTTCTCTTGGAGATAGCAGCACAACCAACAACTAGAGAGGGTACAATTTCTGGGGAAATTGTAAGGTGTGCTTGCTTGCGTCGGTTGCAGAGGGGTCCGTTTTTTAATGACATTTTTACAACTGATATTTCTGTATATTTGATATTAAATGCATACTTATTATTTATAAAGATTACATAGATTTATAAGCATAATTTTTTGGGCTATATACAGTAGCAGCTATATACAGTAGCAGCCTCATAGTTGAATCAAAACGAATACATTTGGCAGAACGGTGTAAACATTTACCTAATCTCTATGACTTAAACGTCCTTTTAAGTTTTTCCCTTATCGTGATATTTTCAGGCATTTAGCCTACTCATACTGCATTCATTCATTAATAACAAACCCCCTTTGAAACTTCCCTTATAAAAAAGAAGTATACTTCAAGTTTATTTTGTAAGTATACTTAGTATAAAAAAGTATACTATTATCATGGTACTTAAAGTATACTAGCAGTGTACTTATTTATATACTATTTTTGTACTAAGTAAACTGAATTGGCCCACTTTTTAGGTAATTTAGTATACTTTAAAGTAAACTTATAGTGTATTTGAAGTTTACTTTTGAATACTGTAAAGTAACTTGTGTAGTGCACTTTCAGTTCATGAAGTATACTTCCTAAAGTACCTCAAAGTATACTTTGCAATACTTTCAAGTGCACTTTCAATTAATGTAAGTACTTCAAGAAGTAAACGTAATTTTTTTTACTACGATTTACTGATATATTTAAATGTTTAGGGGCCTCTCCTACGCCGCTGATCTTGCGTCACTTGACAAAAATGGGGCCCCACCCCAAGTGACACTGCAGATTCTTAACTAAAAGAAGCTATTTACTGCATATTAGTGATGTGTCGTTCGTGAACGATTCGTTCATTTTGAACGAATCCTTACAAGGACTCGGGAGTAACGAGTCCTCTCAAAGAGTGATTCGTTCATTTTCTCATGGCCGCACATCGGGACTGTTGCATAGGCTCGTCCAAGTAAACAGAAATGATTCGTTAATTTCCCGACTCGGTCTTCGGGTACGAGTCTTTGGATCATTTTTCACATGACCTGCATAGGCTCTGTAGTGGTAGCTAGAGGAAACAAACGATTCTTTCATTTCCCGACTCGGTCTTTCTACGAGTCTTTGGATCATTTTTCACGTGACCTGCATAGGCTCTGTAGTGGTAGCTAGAGGAAACAAACGATTCGTTCATTTCCCGACTCGGCCTTTCTACGAGTCTTTGGATCCTTTTTTCACGTGACCCGCATTGTATTTTATAACAAACTGGTTTTGTTATTTTCACTTTACATTTACACTGACAGTTTAGTGCAGTGTTATTGTTTGCCGTGGTAATTAAATGCTAGTGTGATAATAAATTACCAAATCACACTGTCATGATACATTATTTTAATGCAGGAATTTATTTTAAAATAGTATCTGCTGGTGCACATGTCATGCACTAACCTACATGAGAATATGATACAGTGGTTTTCAGTGGACGGCAAACACGTACCCCCCCCCCCCCCCCGTTGACATGAACGAATGACTCGAAAAAAGATTTGTTAATTTTACTGAACGAGATTCAAAGAACCGAATCAGTAAAATGATCCGAACATCCCATCACTAGAGCACACCCAATGACAGATGGGGAAAATTCTGTCTCAGAAAGAGAGGGGGGGAGAGGGAGGGGCAAGAGAGAGAGGGGAGAGAGAAAGGGGAGGGGGGTAGAGGGGGGGGGAGGGAGAGAGAGGAAAAATTACTTGAAAGAGACAAAGGGAGAAAGAGACAAAGGGAGAAAGAGAGAGAGAGAGAGAGAGAGAGAGAGAGAGAGGGAGAGAGAGAGAGAGAGAGAGAGAGAGAGAGAGAGAGAGAGAGAGAGAGAGAGAGACAGACAGACAGAGAGAGAGAGGGAGTGCATTCAGAGTTGATCAAGACTGGTTTCAAATTATGCAATCAGGATCTGGCCGACCGCCTGGGTTCTTAAAAAGAAGAGAGAAAAAGCAAAGTCCCTTCAATTTGCAGAGGCTCAGAAACACCACCATCTTTCTCCATGCTCCAGGGGAAGTCTAACTGGCATGTTTTTCATATTTCTATTTGGGGGAGGTTTCAGTAGTGAGTCCAGCAATTCTGCAAGTTCTGAAGAACGGTTGGTGGTTGGGGTAGAAGGGAGTTTATGGAGGTTGATGGGGGAGGAGGAGGGGTGGATGGGGGAGTGTGGATGAATCCTGTCATCATCCTGTCATCATCCTGGTATTCAGTATTCCTGTCATCATCCTGTCATCATCCTGGTCCTCAGTATTCCTGTCATCATCCTGTCATCATCCTGTCATCATCCTGGTCTTCAGTATTCCTGTCATCATCCTGTCATCATCCTGGTCTTCAGTATTCCTGTCATCATCCTGTCATCATCCTGGTTCTCAGTATTCCTGTCATCATCCTGTCATCATCCTGTCATCATCCTGGTCCTCAGTATTCCTGTCATCATCCTGTCATCATCCTGGTCCTCAGTATTCCTGTCATCAATCTGTCATCATCCTGTCATCATCCTGGTTCTCAGTATTCCTGTCATCATCCTGTCATCATCCTGTCATCATCCTGGTCCTCAGTATTCCTGTCATCATCCTGTCATCATCCTGGTTCTCAGTATTCCTGTCATCATCTTGTCATCATCCTGTCATCATCCTGGTTCTCAGTATTCCTGTCATCATCCTGTCATCATCCTGGTTCTCAGTATTCCTGTCATCATCCTGTCATCATCCTGGTTCTCAGTATTCCTGTCATCAATCTGTCATCATCCTGTCATCATCCTGGTCCTCATTTCATTCACCGGCTGTAAAGAGAAAAAAAAGATTTGAATTAATCAATAAAAAAAATTGAATGATAAATTTGATTTCCCTTACTTATCATAATTAAATATCCCCTATGTCAATACAGCCCTACCTCGTATTCTCTGCCCGTTCTGAAGCCAGTTTCCATTGAACCCAAATGAGTCTCGTGAGACTGAAGGAGGTGGGGTTCGTAATGTGTAATGTTCTAGATTGCTCAGATGACATTTAATCCAGTTTAATACAATCCACTCTGTCTCTATTGTGATGGGATGTTTCCAGTGCCAGGAGGAAGATGAGGCAGTCTATTGATTAAACGGGAAGAGCATAAACTGGATTGCTTCCTGTGGCATTTCATTCGTTTGCTACTCAAACAAAAGCTGATGGAGATATACATCTGCCCTGATGACGGCTAACCCTGTGCAGGTTCGGCTAATGATATTGCTTTTGGCCGTGAGGATTACAGGATCGTTTAATAGAATGTGTAGATACTGTGGTACACTGCCCCCAGGCATTATGTGTTGTAATATACACAGCATCACCAAGCAAAAGAAGCCTGAAGGAACAGAACTTCACACTCTGATAAATCATGTCAGCTGAGACGACAATCTGGGAATTCTTTCTTTCTTTCTTTTTTTCCTTCCGTGTTTCCTGTGTGACATGCATGTTGCCACGGTAACATGTCAGACAACGGGGAGGTTCGAATGTACAGGAGTGATTTCAGTTCCAAGGCTGGACCATCGCCTTATGTATACGTATAAAAATTATTTTTCTCATGAAAAAGGAAGCATTTCTCCTGTCTGATTTGGACGGTTTCCTGATATGTAAAGGTAACTAGAAGTGGGCTGTTTGATCATTTGACCCATAAAACTGCTTTAAGCCTTAACAACCATTGTTGAGTAATTATGGAGTAACTGTCGCCCATAGCTACAAATGCATTTCTTTGTGGACTTCTAGAATTTTACAAATACCAATAGTGTATATATGTCTATGATTTGACCCCATGCACCTCCTCACAGGAACATGGAGGAGTTGGCATTTACAGGAGTAATGACTGCAAACATTATTACACGTTAAATCATTGTCAGTCATGTGTAGGAGTACTGGCCACAGATATATTGTTAGAATCGACCCAGGTATCCAGGCGAAAAAACATTCAACTTAAAGTGTACTCTCAAAGTATAAGTACAAGCATACTCTGTACAGTTTATAGTCAAAGATTTTAATTACACTTCCAATTGTGTAAGAAAGATAAATATAATTCAAATGTACAGTACTGTGTTAAGATACATTTGATTTTGATGAAAATATAAAACTTTTAGCGCTAGGGAAGCTAATCTGTCGTACCCTCCAGACTCCATCCAGGATCAATCATCCTGATAAAAGGAGAAGGGGTGTTTGCTGTTGTGGTAACCAGTGGCAACAATTACAATGAAGTGAGACAGCGACTGAGGGAAAAAAGCCACGCACACTTCTATAACATCTCTGCCTCAATGAGGTGTGAAAGTCAGATCAAAGCAGCGCAGGCCACTATTGATATGAGTCTGGGAGACATCAAAAAGCATGTAAATACACTGCCATGATGATGCCAAACAATTGAAATCTCTTGAAACATATTCTTTGATGAAGCATAGATGGAAACGCATAAAAAAATCTTGGAACCCTAGCAAGTTGGCTTTCTTATACGTTGTGTGTACACACTTGGTCAAGGACTTAATGTGTGTGCACACACTTGGTCAAGGACTTAATGAGAAGAATAGAAAGATTTAATTATGTTTGAAAATGTGAGCAAGCACTGGGTTTCATTATTTAAGATCCATTTATTGAATTCCCAGATGTGTTCATCCCACCCGACATCTGAGCCTGGGATCTTTTGATCTGCAGTCGGATACTCTACAACTGGGCAACAGTATACTGCACTGCACCGCAGTAATACATGTGTTGTAGTTGCACTGCATCTAAGATTTTAGTATTATTGTTCACCTTGCCTGGTAAGTGACACACAGATACTTTCCTCTTTCTCCTCGTACACACACACACACACACACAGAAACACACACGGAAACATTGCCAAAGGTTAAAGCTCCACTGGGTAACATCATACAATAAATTTAATTGATGCCCCAATTCGTTGTCTGATCTTCCTTGCTTTCCTCCAGCTTGACTTTGATTGACAGTAGTTTCACACAATAAGACAAGACTGCAGGGAAAAACTACATGGGGGAGAGACCAGCAGAGGCTACATGGGGGAGAGACCAGCAGAGGAAACACCAGGAATTTGTTCAAGAGCTGGGTCTTGAATCTTGAGTAGAATATAACCAAATAGACTAAAAAACGTTTTATTATTTTCCGTATATACATATTACATATCACGTCTTGCAGTCGTGGCATGTTCCAAACAAAGCATGTATGTAGGGAGGGTATGGCTCTGTGGTTAGAGCACTTGGAAGCAGATCAAGAGGTCCCAGTTTGAAGTGCTGCACTGTACGCCACTTTGGATGAAGGGTCTGTTAAATAAGTAGGCCTACATTATTACTGTTGTATACCGTTCAAACTGTACACACTCCTAGATGTCTTAAGAACAAATGTCAATATTCAACATTTCACTTCCTATAAACCTCAGAAGGTACAACAATGTTTCAGAACCAGAATCAGAAATAAAGGGCAGCATTGTAATGGTCTTTGACTGACAGAGCTTGATGAGAGGGGTTTTAACCGAGTTTGTTTTTTTTTTTTTTTACTCCAGAGCACCTCCATGCCATTACCAAACCACAAAACGAAAGTAATGAGACCAAATCATCACATTGGGAAAATATTGATAGTAAAAGCATTTCAAAGAGAAGAGAATGTACTCTGTTCAAGAGCCGGGCTTTTCATCTCTGTCTCTGACTCCTTCTGTCTTTCCTTTAACTAATCCACCACGGTCTTCCAGCATTTTCCACAGAATACCAATGAGATTACCATTCCTAGTTATTTTAGGTACATTTGATTCCAACTGTTCTATCACAAATGTTTCTGATCATGTGACAGTAATTAAACTGGCATGCCTGGCAGACCTTAGAATGTTATTTTACGATTGTGGAGCATGGAGATATTGAAGTTGACATAAAACTGAGAAATGTTCAATCCTATTTGATTAGTGGCAACAAGCAAAAAAGTTATCTGTCAGCGCTTTCCGACTCAAGATAACCCAAGTCCAGCGTGTTACCAGGGGTGATTCCTATTTTCTCTTCATATTGCTTTACGCTGCAGAGACAATTGTTTTACAGCCGTGAAAAACAATGAATCGTATTTTTCCAGGCCCTGCACTTGCCATTCATTGCTGGACAAGGAGATGTTATGTTGGCTTTGTGATTTTATCGGCCTGGTGGAATTTTTCCTATTCCCTGTGTGGAGATTCCTCCCCTCCATACCCCTCCACTCCCCCCTTCTCTACATCCTGCCCATCCACCCTCCCCCTCTCATATCCCATACTCTCACCACCCCTATACCGCCCCCCATCCTTCCCTCACACCACCACCCCCCTACCCCTTGCCTATTAATGGAGGTGTCTGCTGCAATTCTCCCCCACTCCTCTCTCCTCTTCTACCCTCCTCCTCCCCCTCTCCCAAACTCTGCCTATACTCTCCTGGCACTGAGCAGCTGAAGATTGCAGTTGGCCCCCAGTGATGTGATATGACTACTGATGGTGTCACACACCATCCTCCTCTCTGCTTGGCCCCCCTGCTGTTCCCCTGAGAGCCGACGTGAGACTCCCACACCGTACTCCACACACACACACACACGCACACACACGTGCACGTTGGCTAACATCTGCAGGGATCAGTCACTGTAACCGTCCCCCCCGAGGCCCCCCATCACCCAACCTGCTGCTCTGGTCTGAATCCCACAGCTACGACATTGCTCATAAATTAATGTAAATGGAACGAACTCTGAAGTGTTATTTTCGTCTCCTTGGTGGCCTCTGACTAACATGGACTTCATGTTCATGTAGGCTGCTCAAACCGGATATCCCCTCCACCAGTTTATGCGAAGGTACCTCACACACACATACGCACACAGACACACACACACCATAGCTGCTGGGTCTCAAATAGGAGTTCTTTCTCTTCAAACGAAGACTTGAAATCTAGACTGAGCTGCAGTCGCTCGGAAGGTGAACACCAGCTCCAGGAGAAGCAGAGCCCAGGCTCTCCGGACCTTTGAGCCGCGAGCTGCTGCTGTCGGACGCATCGTTTTACTGGAGGTCCTCTTCAGAAAGCTGTCCCATCAAAAGTAACCCAGCGCCTCTAAAAGTCTGCCGCTGTCTTGTTTGGCCATATTGATTTGGCTCGTAAATCAAGCTACGGTTTAGTCTGGAGACGTGCTCGAGGGAGGAGGATTCAGAGCTCGAGTGCGACCAGGTTCGGTTTTCCTTGAGCTCCTCTTCTTCGTAGAACTAGTAAAACAGTCTTTGTGAGACAACAGATCTGGTCTTACCATCGGGGCAAACAGTTCCCAAAGACACTAGACTAACAACCAGATAAACATTTGTCTTCATTCTTGTAATTAATAGCATCGGAAAATGTTATTTCTGGAATGTTATGGTTCTTCAGGATTAGGAATTGTTCCTCACAGCAAGGCTACAGGAGGGTGGGCTGACAGCTTTGGTTGGCGAGGATATCTCATCTTTTTTCACAGCCATCTCAAAATGCTGACAGTAGAAACATGGGGGAGGGTGGGGGGCGGAAGAGTGGGGAGTGGGGTTGGTGGAGGACTGGTAACCAAGGTAACTGACAAAGTGTTTGAGAAAGGCAGCACCAGAGGCCTGTGCGGAGCGACGGGGAAAACAGTAAACAGCCCTCATCTGGAGAAGCTTTCCAAGGCTCCCCAGCTGATCTCTACACTCGTCCTCCCAGATCCTCTCGCTTTCATGAACAGGAGTTACGAGAGCTCTCTTTTTAACTGCCAGTGGCCTGAAGAGCATGGGGATGTTTCGAGACCTCGTGTTCCAAGAGTCCGAGGTGTAAACACTGCCATGCCTTTGTTGTCCACACACAGCTTGTTCTGCAGCCTGTACTCTCCAGTACTGAGTACGGATATAATAAGGACTGCTGGATTTCCATGTGTTTTTTACCTTGATTGTGGTTTCATTGGCTACTCTACTGTGCATTTCACGTATCAAGGTTATGTAATATAAGTTTTCAAGAAAGGTTTGCTTAGTGATCAAGCTGAAAAGGATAACCTCCACTCAAACAAGGCTGACCTTGAAGCTGGAGCATGGACTCATCCACAAAGCTTCTCCTTGCCAAGTGAAAAACCTCCGTATGTTTTCATTTTCAAGGTAAAAAAAAGATATTCCATTCACCATTCCTATCAACCAAATCAAAT
Source organism: Osmerus eperlanus (assembly GCF_963692335.1). Taxonomy (NCBI): domain Eukaryota; kingdom Metazoa; phylum Chordata; class Actinopteri; order Osmeriformes; family Osmeridae; genus Osmerus; species Osmerus eperlanus. Next base: position 13,693 of record NW_026911479.1, on the reverse strand, counting down.
CACGATAATTGTCTTGATTTAATTCCCACGGCTGTCTACTCCACCCATCCCCGATGCTTGCTCTGAAAAACCAGACCTTGCTTCAACTGAGGCCTGTATTTAAAACCCCGGGAGATCTCATTCAGTCCAGTCCAGGGACCAAGACCTGTATTTTTCATGCACTCTCTAACTGAGCCTTAATATTGCATGTGGAAATGCTTTTAGTGCTTCCCTGCTGTCTGTCAGTCACAGAGAGGAACAGACCACTCTCAGGCTGCTGTCTATGACCCCCCACAGACCAATCACTGTAGGAGAGAAACTGTGTACAATACTATACCTGCACACTGTGGTTTCAGTCAGAATGCAGCAAGTGGTCACCGTATAATAAATAAAAAGTAATGACAATGTATTTATTTAGCAGACGCTTTTATCAGAAGCATCGTACAGAACGGGAGATTTTGATCATCTGCAGTTAAACGTCCTGATCACGGAGCTAACGAATGCATGTAAGTGAGCGCCGGTGATATCTTACTGTAACCTTGCTACAAAAATATGAACACTGTACCAACATAGAGCAGACTGTGTCTTCAGTTTTGACAACCGTGTTTTCACGTCATTATTTACATCTTACACTTACACTGCTCGGGTTGTGAATACGGCAAGATTGCTACACAGCATTCTGTGTGGCTGTGCAACGCTGTTAGACTGTTATACCGCTTTAACTGTGCAACACTGTTAGACTGTTATACCGCTTTAACTGTGCAACGCTGTTAGACTGTTATACCGCTTTAACTGTGCAACGCTGTTAGACTGTTATACCGCTTTAACTGTGCAACACTGTTAGACTGTTATACCGCTTTAACTGTGCAACACTGTTAGACTGTTATACCACTTTAACTGTGCAACACTGTTAGACTGTTATACCGCTTTAACTGTGCAACACTGTTAGACTGTTATACCGCTTTAACTGTGAAACGCTGTTAGATTGTTATACCGCTTTAACTGTGCAACACTGTTAGACTGTTATACCGCTTTAACTGTGCAACACTGTTAGACTGTTATACCGCTTTAACTGTGCAACACTGTTAGACTGTTATACCGCTTTAACTGTGCAACACTGTTAGACTGTTATACCGCTTTAACTGTGCAACGCTGTTAGACTGTTATACCGCTTTAACTGTGAAACGCTGTTAGATTGTTATACCGCTTTAACTGTGCAACACTGTTAGACTGTTATACCGCTTTAACTGTGCAACGCTGTTAGACTGTTATACCGCTTTAACTGTGAAACGCTGTTAGACTGTTATCCCTTACACACCCTGGCTGTGAATACCATACAACAGTTTGCTATCCGTGCGTTGCGGCGAAGAACTTTATACGGTACGGTATCTCCTCGTTGTCGTGTCTCTCCCTTCCACGGCGGCTCCCCACCCTCTCCCCTGCAGTGCGGGTTCGATCCTGGCAGCTCCCACGCGGCCCCGAGCGGCTCTTCCCCAGGAAACTTCCCGTCTGCCGCAGAAGAGGAGCGTCTGCCGCAGGAGAGGAGCGTCGGAGACCAAAGCCTCCGAAAAGCCGATCAGGCGGATGTTTCGACGCCGACAGGCGAGCTGACGTCCATCTCCACTCAGGTGTTTATTCATGCTTCTGGCGAGCAGGAGCGTCTCATCTCAGCTTTTGTTCCGGGCTTGTCTGTGGCAGCCCGCTGAGTGGTGTCCTGGAGCGTGGGCGGCCATGTTGCTTGGATGGGGTGTTTAAATGACCGTGCTTAAACACAGCAGAGGGCTGGCTTTAATAGGAATGATCTCAAGGGGAAGGTGAGGGGAATTACGTTATATTGTGAGAAACTCTTTCAAACTGTTTGAATTTGGTGTCTGCCAACGAACCCGAGAAATAGGTGTAGGTGACATTTTGAAGACTATTCTAAATGTCTTATTAATGATTCATGAGGCCCAACTCTGCAACTCGCAAAGTTTTGTTCAATGCAACAATCAACACACGGAGGGATTTGAACCTACATACTCTGAATCAACAGCCAAATGCTCTACCCACTAAGCTAAAGCCTCCCCTGCAAGACCTGCCTCTGGAAACATCTGCTCTACACAGACAATCTCATTTTAGAGCGTTTTCTCTCGCAATGGGATTTGGTGTCCATGTAGTTCCATACAGCCCAGACATGGGAAGATTGATTCAGTTGCTTAAACCGACTATAAATGCACAGCCTCTAATGAGATTATAGCCGACTGTAAAATGTAGGTTGCTGTTGAAGGTGTCAGAATCTGTTATTTCTGGGGGGTAAAATGAGTCCTCCTGACATCAATCAGCTTCGCAAATGAATTGTTATTCCCTCAAAACATTAAACTCTTATTCAAAGCTGCCTCAGAAATCAATGCCAAGAATTATTATAAGCTTTTAGACTTCGGAATCATTTAAGTGTGATGGCAACGCAGTAATCCATCATAAATCCTTTTACTTTACGTCAATAGACAAACCCGATACAGGACAATGCACACAATAGGAACAGCTGCGTGCAAATCAAAATAATCTTGACCACATTGTTCCGATGTCTTTGTATTTATATATCCCAGATTAAAAAAATGCGTTCAGTGGCGCTTCATGATGAAATATTGAAATTTCTGAAATGACCAGAATCAAACGTGGTCTTAACAGTTCATATTAATGATGAACCATCGCTATGGAAACCCTAGTATGACTGCACTAATCGGTTGTTTTTAATGACATCGTATAATTCAATGAGACGAACAACTGTACTACACTTATCTAGGAGAGCAAGGTGACTCACTAGAATATTCCATTGATAGTCAGGCCCAGTCCTGCAGTCTTTCAGGTAAATTCTTCAGATGTGAATTGAATCTTATGAATGACGTTCGCTAACCCACCTCCACCGCCCCTCCCCTCCCCCTTGCCAGGTTCGCTCCAGTAATTGCCATTCCATGAAAACATAAAAGCTCATTATCTAACCCTTGGGCCACAAATAGAGTTGAAAGAACAGGTCTCTTTATTTGCATAATATTTACCCTAATGCTTTTTCCATTAGGATAAAACTCTCATCAGCATAATAAAATGGCTTGAGAATCACATCTGGAGACTGGTGCCCAGAAGACTGAAGTAATCATTCAAATTACAGAGGCCCACTTTGGGTACCCCACAACGTGAACAGGGCTGTGTGTGGAGGCCCTCCATATTGTGAGAAGGAGAATGTGAGTGTGTGTTTCATACAGTGTGAGTAAAGGTCCCACACACACCATGAACAGAAGTGTGTGTTTCTTACTGTTGGTCCCACACACCATGGTGTGTGTTGTTGGGAAGAACGTGTTGGCCAACTGGTGGAGACAAAGTACAACTGATCAAGCAGAACTGACAACAACAGTGCTGGCTCAATAAACTATGCTAGCTATGCTACTTAGGCCCAGCTACAGCTGCTTCTGTTCAAACTGCCAACAATTAGCGTTGAGTTACAGGGCCAGCAGTTCATGTTGTGTTGACAAATACTGCAGTTCTCATGTAAAGAGATTAAGTTCGGGCACATCTGCTAGCTCCAGCTATACGGCTCTTTTTGTGTGTGTGTGTGTGTTCTTGCATGTGTGTGTGATCTCATACCATACAGTCTCTATATGCAAATTTCTGTGGACATGTGAGCTCCTTCGAAATCAGCATGCGACAACACACAGCTCGCGCTTTCATGGAGATGGAAGCCGGCAGGACTCATGTTAGCGAACACAGTTGGTCTTCAATTCGTACTCATTTATAAATGCAGAGCTTTGAAAAACAATATTGCTTCCAACAGCATTCTGTTTGTCACAGGAGGGACGCTTTCATAACTAGAACACCAGCAGTATCGGATGAACGAAATAACAAAACACCAATTTGCATGAGTTTCAAATCAGTTTTTGCGACTGTGAAATGCGTTTCGGTATTGTGAGGTAAGCAAGCGTCACAAGTTGAGCCAAGCTTCTCTCGATTCACTAGGTCATGACTCAGAGATGAGTCAGTTACATTGTGAATCAGTCTCCACGTCTGTCTGCCTGGAAAGGGGGGGGATCTACGGGCAACTCTGCCCAGGGAGAGAGCTCTGCCTGGGGGGAGAGAGACAGACCTCAGCATCAGTTCACCCTGGACACGGTCGGACAGACCACTTACGTAATCATCTCACAAACAGCCACGCCAAGAAACATCATATCTGTCTTCAAGGGCTGCTCTGTCTTTGTATTTTTTTGTGTACGTGTGAGAGCAAAGAACAGTGTGTGTGTGTGTGTGTGTGTGTTTGTGTGTGTGAGAGAGAGAGAGAGACGAGACACTGTCTTCATTCCCCCAAACCTGTACTCCTGTGGAGGCAGAGAATGAGTCATTCTCAGCCAGATCCACACTGACCAGGTGAAAAGAAAAATAACAAACAAACAAACGCAACAGGAACCCAAACAGCCAATCACCATACAGTAGCCAATCACCATACAGTCGTCGACAACAGCACATTCCAGCCAGCAAGCTGTTCAAATCAACACTCCCTCCTTCAGATTGCCATTATTTACCTTCCCGACATTAGTGTCAAAGACTCCGGTCAGCGTGGCATTGGCCCTTCAAACTGCCACTCTTCACTCTCCGGTTGCGCTACGGAGCAAACGACATCACTTCCTGTCTCTGGCTGACCGCTGCGTCTGGGACTGTGTCGGCGTAGCGGCCAGATCCTGATGAAGAGCTTGGGCTGTGGGTCCTGTCATTGACTATGCAGGGAGAACATGCCCTTGATGAATGCTGCGTAGCCCCTGCAGTGTGATATGAAGTGCTTTCTGCTAATAGGATACTGCCTAGGCAAGCATACCTTTAACAAATGGGCCCTTCCTCTCCAATGCCATGCACACACGGCTCACATCAATAACCCAGGCAGAACCAGGCACCATGCTGCACAGAGCAGAGAGACTGCAGTGCCCCTGACACACATGTACACATGTACGCGGTCGTTCTCTCTCTCTCTCTCTCTCTCTCTCTCTCTCTCTCTCTCTCTCTCTCTCTCTCTCTCTCTCTCTCTCTCTCTCTCTCTCTCTAGCACACGCACCACAGCGCATATGCACCTGTCTGGCATCCACCCCGCACGCATTTATTGCAAGTCTCCGGCTCTGAGACAGACGTATGCGAGTCACTCTGTCGCCCAGTGAAAGACTAATGGCCGCCTTGGCCGCAGGTTCTGAGTGTGCTGGCAGGTGATTGATTTAAAAGCTGCCTAAGTGAATGATGAATAAACGGGGCGGAGCGCAGGGCTGCCAGGGGCAGGCCAGGTGGGGCAAGTCCTGGCTCCTCCCCCAAAGACAGGGAGGAGGGGGGAGGAGGGGGGTGTAGGCCAGGTGGGGCCAGACGAGACTCCTCCCCCTAGGGGAGAGGGAGGGGGGAGGTAGAGAATGGAGGGTGGTGGAGGGGAGGAGGAGGGAGGTGGAGGATGGAGGGTGGTGGAGGGGAGGAGGAGGGAGGTGGAGGATGGAGGGTGGTGGAGGGGAGGAGGAGGGAGGTAGAGAATGGAGGGTGGTGGAGGGGAGGAGGAGGGAGGTGGAGGATGGAGGGGTGGTGGAGGGGAGGAGGAGGGAGGTGGAGGATGGAGGGTGGTGGAGGGAGGAGAGAGGTTTGGGGAAGAGGGGGGGGACGACTGCATTATCGTAGAATAATGAAAAAGAGAGAAGCCCGTTGCACATTGTAATGCTCTCTCTCCCCATCTGAAGGCCTATTAGGACTGTAGCCACTCCATTAGTGTGATAGAGCAGGGTCTGTGCAACAAGCCATCCATCACAAGGGGCCCTGGAGGACACTGCGGGCCGAGATGGCATGACTAACAGACCCCTGGACCCCCCACAGACCCCCCCCCTCTCCCTAGGGCCCCCCCTCTCCCTAGGGCCCCCCCTCTCCCAAGGGCCCCCCCCCCCTCCCACACTCACAGATCCCTTACTGATGCTTCAGGGAGTCAGAGTTGGGGTATGCAAAAGTAGACCAGGCATCAAAGCAGAACTGTATTGTGTATTGTGTCAAAATGCGCACACACACACACGCTCACACGCACAGACGCATCCACAAAAAATGATCTTGCCGTTCTGGAGCGATACCTTTTCCTTGTGAAGAAAAGACCTTCCAAATTGTCTGAGATTATTTATGTCAATAGATTGATGGTGCATGTTCAAGGAGTTAAGGCCGATTTATACTTCTGCGTTTTTACGGAGACGGACACAGGGAACGCCCTCTCCGACGAGGAACTCCCTCTCCGTTCCCTCTCCGAGCCCCTCGGAGAGCTCTACGTGCAACTCCTGATTTTCCTGACTATCCGTCCGTCCGTCATTTTACGGATACCCCTTGGCTGTGATTCGTCCGTATTAAGAACCGCTTGCGTCAGGGGCGGGGGCGGGGTTGCCGTGACCAACAAGAGAACAAAATCCTTTGACCGCCATTGTTGTACGTTTTACAATTCATATTTCAGCTAAACAGTACATGTAAATCAGCATCTGAATTAAAATGTGACGAGAAATGGGCAGTGTAGTTGCTGAAAAAGTGCTTATTTTATTGATGAAACGGCTAATTTGCAAATACTTTTCGATAACCTAGCTAGCATCGAAGTTCAGCGCCACCTGCTCTTCTGGCAGTGAATTGTTTTCAGCACCCACAGCCTTCGGAGTACTATAAATTCAACCAATCCGTCCGACTCCGTGCGTGCGTCTGTCCGTAACGGAGTCGGAGAAGTATAATTCGGCCTTTACCCACTGTATAGGATCTGTACTGTATTTTGTACTGTAGTAACAACACACAAGAATTTAAGAATATTCCATTAAATTTCATTAGTTGACAACCTTGATACCTGATACTTGGTTGAAAACTTGGAACATTGCCACTAAGGTCAATCCTATTAACTTCACAAAAATAGAAGTTGAGTTGCATTTACCTCCTACATGTACTGTACCTCTCCTCCTACACGTACCTCCATCTCTCTCTCCAGCTACCTCTCTCTCTAACCCCCTCTCTCATTCTCTTTCATCCTCTCTCTCACATCCTCCCTCCCCCTCCCTGTTTACTCTCCCATTCACTACTCTCCCTCCCATTAACTCTCTCTCCCTCCCTTACTCCCTTACAAACTCCCCCTCTCCCACCGCCCTCACTCTCGCTCTCTCTCTCTCTCTCTCTCTCTCTCTCTCTCTCTCTCTCTCTCACCCACATACTAAGTGAAAAAACAAAGTCTCTGTGGGAGGAGGGAGATTTTTTCTTCTTCTTTTTTCCCCCCCAAATGTGTCCGTTCCGCCACACTTCAATGGAGAGCGACTATCTCCCTGTGCATACAGCAGGCTCTAAATGCCATTTGCCTCTTCTTATTTCACCGCGGCTCCTATCTCCTGCACCTGACAAGCCGGGTTAATGCTCCGTTTTGCTCCAGTTCTCTCCCTCCATCCTATCTCAGCATGCAGCGAGATGCTTTGTGCCAGAGTATCATATCAGCTGGCTGGGTTGGATGAGGCGTGGGGGTTGGGGGTGGCGTGGGGTTGGGGTTGGCGTAGGGGGGTGGGTGGGGGTGGCGTGGGGGTTGGGGTTGGCGTGGGGGTGGCGTGGGGGGTGGGGTTGGGGGTGGCGTGGGGGTTGGGGGTGGCGTGGGGTGGCGTGGGGGTGGGGTTGGGGGTGGCGTGGGGGGTGGGTTGGGGGTGGGTTGGGGGGTGGGGGTGGCGTGGGGGGTGGCGTGGGGGTTGGGGGTGGCGTGGGGGGTTGGCGTGGGGGTTGGGGGTGGCGTGGGGGTGGGGTTGGCGTGGGGGGTGGGGTGGGGGTGGCGGGGGTGGCGTGGGGGTTGGGGTGGCGTGGGGGTGGGGTTGGGGGTGGCGTGGGGGGTGGGGTTGGGGTGGCGTGGGGGTTGGGGTGGCGTGGGGTGGCGTGGGGGGTGGGGTTGGGGTGGCGTGGGGGTTGGCGTGGGGGGTGGGGTTGGGGGTGGCGTGGGGTTGGGGGTGGCGTGGGGGTTGGCGTGGGGGTTGGGGGTGGCGTGGGGGGTGGGGTTGGCGTGGGGGGTGGGTTGGGGGTGGGGGTGGCGTGGGGGTTGGGGGTTGCGTGGGGGTGGGGTTGGGGGTGGGGTGGCGTGGGGGTGGGGTTGGGGGTGGCGTGGGGTTGGCGTGGGGGTGGGGTTGGAGGTGGGGTGGCGTGGGGGTGGCGTGGGGGTGGGGTTGGGGTGGCGTGGGGGTTGGGGTTGGAGGTTGGGGGTGGCGTGGGGTGGCGTGGGGTTGGGGGTGGCGTGGGGGGTGGGGTTGGCGTGTGGGGGTGGGTTGGGGGTGGCGTGGGGGTTGGGGGTGGCGTGGGGGTGGGCGTGGGGGGGTGGGGTTGGGGGTGGCGTGGGGGTTGGGGTTGGAGGTGGGGGTGGCGTTGGGGGTGGCGTGGGGGTTGGGGGTGGCGTGGGGGTTGGCGTGGGGGTTGGGGGTGGCGTGGGGGGTGGGGTTGGCGTGGGGGGTGGGGTTGGCGTGGGGGGTGGGGGTTGGGGGTGGGCGTGGGGGTTGGGGGTGGCGTGGGGGGTGGCGTGGGGGGTGGGTTTGGGGTGGCGTAGGGGGTGGGGTTGGGGGTGGCGTGGGGGTTGGGGTTGGCGTGGGGTGGCGTGAGGGGTGGGGTTGGGGGTGGCGTGGGGTTGGGGGTGGCGTGGGGGTTGGGGGTGGCGTGGGGGTGGGTTGGGGGTGGCGTGGGGGGTGGGGTTGGGGGTGGGGTTGGGGTGGCGTGGGGGTTTGGGGGTGGCGTGGGGGTGGGGGGTGGCGTGGGGGGTGGGGGTGGCGTGGGGGTGGCGTGGGGGGTGGGTTGGGGGTGGCGTGGGGGGTGGGGTTGGAGGTGGGGTGGGGGTGGGGTGGCGTGGGGGTTGGGGTGGCGTGGGGGTTGGCGTGGGGGTTGGGGGTGGCGTGGGGGGTGGGGTTGGCGTGGGGGGTGGGTTGGGGGTGGCGTGGGGGTGGCGTGGGGTTGGGGGTGGCGTGGGGGTTGGCGTGGGGTTGGGGGTGGCGTGGGGGGTGGGGTTGGCGTGGGGGGTGGGGTTGGGGTGGCGTGGGGGTGGCGTGGGGGTGGGGTTGGGGGTGGCGTGGGGGTTGGCGTGGGGGGTGGGGTTGGAGGTGGGGGTGGCGTGGGGGGGTGGGGTTGGGGGTGGCGTGGGGGTTGGGGGTGGCGTGGGGGTTGGCGTGGGGGTTGGGGGTGGCGTGGGGGGTGGGGTTGGCGTGGGGGTGGGGTTGGGGGTGGCGTGGGGGTTGGCGTGGGGGGTGGGGTGGCGTGGGGGTGGCGTGGGGGTTGGGTGGGGTGGCGTGGGGGTGGCGTGGGGGGTGGGGTTGGGGGTGGCGTGGGGGTTGGGGTGGCGTGGGGGTGGCGTGGGGGGTGGGGTTGGGGGTGGCGTGGGGGTTGGGGTTGGAGGTGGGGTGGCGTGGGGTGGCGTGGGGGTTGGCGTGGGGGTTGGGGGTGGCGTGGGGGGTGGGGTTGGCGTGGGGGGTGGGGTTGGCGTGGGGGTGGGGTTGGGGGTGGCGTGGGGGTTGGGGGTGGCGTGGGGGGTGGCGTGGGGGGGTGGGGTTGGGGGTGGCGTGGGGGTTGGGGGTGGCGTGGGGGTGGCGTGGGGGGTGGGGTTGGGGGTGGCGTGGGGGTTGGGGGTGGCGTGGGGGTGGCGTGGGGGGTGGGGTTGGGGGTGGCGTGGGGGGTGGGGGTGGCGTGGGGGGTGGGGTTGGGGTAGGTGACTACTGTTAATGGAGTTTCCGCTTTGCGGCTCTTTGCTCATCTCCCGTGCTGAGAGCAAGCCTGGTAGCTGCCTGGAAACGGGCATTTAATAAACGCAGATTGATCTGCCAGAACAGATCAAATTAGCGTAGCGGCAACTTGGCCTCTTTGTGCTAGTGGGCATAATTGCATTTGGCCTCAGTGATGTGTCTTCAGGGTCTGGTGTGCGCCCCTATCTCCTTACAGTGGAGATTCCTCTCTCTCTCTCTCTCTCTCTTTGTCTTTGTTTCCCTCTCTCTCTCTCTCTTTCTCTCTCTCTCTCTCTCTCTCTCTCTCTTTCTCTCTTTGTCTTTGTTTCCCTCTCTCTCTCTCTCTCTCTCTCTCTCTCTCTCTCTCTCTCTCTCTCTCTCTCTCTCTCTCTTTGTCTTTGTTTCCCTCTCTCTCTTTCTCTCTCTCTCTCTCTCTCTTTCTCTCTCTCTCTCTCTCTCTCTCTCTCTCTCTCTCTCTCTCTCTCTCTCTCTCTCTCTCTCTCTCTCTCTCTCTCTCTCTCTCTCTCTCTCTCTCTCTTCTCTCTCTCTGTCTCTCTCTCTCTTTGTCTTTGTTTCCCTCTCTCTCTCTCTCTCTCTCTCTCTCTCTCTCTCTCTCTCTTTGTCTTTGTTTCCCTCTCTCTCTCTCTCTTTCTCTCTCTCTGTCTCTCTCTCTCTTTGTCTTTGTTTCCCTCTCTCTCTCTCTCTCCTCTCTCTCTCTCTCTCTCTCTCTCTCAATTCAATTCAATTCAATTCAGCTTTATTAGCATGACAGTCATTTCAACCGTATTGCCAAAGCAAGACGCACAATAAAAGACAACCATACATCAACAACACCATTCAAAAACAACATAAGGAACAACAGTCTGTATCGTCCGGAACATGTGGTAACAACAAAGTGTCAAGAACAGAAAACAACAAATCGAAACAAAAACAACCTAAGTAAATAGCTACATTGAGATGGACAACACATATTACAAATAGGATTTCAAGGCTGGTCACATTACATTCAGGTTTTCCCTGATTTCATGGCACTCTTTTAGAAATCGTCCAGATAGGGGGGCTGTGTGTCCCTCCCCTAAGAGCACTTTTAGCTTTTCATTATCAGACAGTGTGGTGAACGATGGTACAAGAGATTCAAATTTATCAAAGAAATGCTGTCTGGTATGTCTGTACCGTTGGCAGTGTAGTAGAAAGTGCATCTCTGTCTCTACCTCACCTGTAGTACAGTGGCCACACACTCTGGACTCTTCTGGTAACCAGGTTTTCTTATGTCTGCCTTTTTCAATGGCTAGACTGTGGTCACTGATCCTGTATTTGGTCAGGATCTGTCTCTGTTTTACGTCTTTTACAGTATAAAGATATTTAGCCAATTCATAGTTTCTGTTTAGGGCCTGATAGCAACTTAGTTTGTTTTGTTTTTTGGTTTGGTTGTTCCAATGTTCCAGATAGGCCTTTTTGGTTTGTTGGACAATTTGGTTTACTCTGATTGGTGATTGTGAAGCAGTGCTGGTCTAAGATGGGGCAATGTTAGGTGTTGGTTGGTTAATTAGTCTCATGACCAGCTGACTGAAAGGACTCTTTTGGGGGTTCAATTCTTGGGTTTTTCAGTGCTTCAAATTGCAGAGTATCTTGGGGACTTAATTTGAGATGTATCCAGATTTTAGTGATCTTTTTTTGATGTTTATAATTAATGGATATCAGCCTAATTCTGCTCTGCATGCATTGGTGGTGTTTTCCTTTGTATGTTCAATATAATTCTACAGAATTCAGCATGCAGGGCCTCTATTGGATGTTTGTCCCATCTAGTGTAGTCATGCTGACTGAGTGGACCCCATACCTCACTGCCATATAGAGCTATTGGTGCTATTACGCTATCAAATATTTTAGTCCAGATTCTGATTGGTATGTCTATTTTATGGAATTTTTTTCTAATTGCAAAAAAGGCTCTAGAGGCTTTCTCCTTCAGCGCATTCACTGCCAGTCCAAAGTTTCCTGAGGCACTGATTTTGATCCCCAGGTAGTCATAGGACAGGGTGTGCTCTAGTGTGGTGTTTCCTAGAGTGAATATATGTTTGTTTTCCTGAGATCTGGGCTTTTTCTGAAGATCATTATTTGAGACTTTTTAAAGTTTACTGTCAGGGCCCAGTTCTGACAGTATTGCTCTAGCAGATCCAGATGCTGCTGTAAGCCCTGCCCTGTGGGTGACAACAGCACCAGGTCATCTGCATAGAGTAGGAATTTTACCTCCCTTTTATTCAGGTTGAGGCCAGGGGCTGTAGATTGTTCCAACAATACTGCTAGCTCATCAATGTAGACATTGAAGAGCGTTGGAGATAAGTTGCATCCCCGGCGAACACCTTGTCCTTGAGTGAAGAAGTCCGTTCTTTTATTGTTAATTTTTATCCCGCACTTATTTTTGACATAGATTGATTTGATTATGTCATAAACTTTACCTCCTATACCACTTTGGAGAATTTTATAGTATTATCCGTCTTGCCAGATTGAATCAAAAGCTTTCTTAAAGTCAATAAAGCATGCAAAAATCTTTTTTTGTTTGTTTTGGTATATGTGTTGATCTATTAGGGTGTGTAGGGTGTAAACATGATCAGTAGTGCGGTGATTTGGTAGGAAGACAATTTGTGCTTTACTCAAGACATTGTGTTCCGTAAGGAAGGCCAGCATTCGGCATTGATAATGCTGCAGAAGACCTTCCCCATGTTACTGCTCACACAGATGCCTCGGTAGTTATTTGGGTCCAATTTGTCTCCACTCTTGAATATTGGGGAAATAACCCTTGACTCCATATTTCAGGGAAGCAGCCGCTTCAAGGACCAGGTTGAACAGCTTAAGCAGTGCCTGCTGAAGCTCAGGAGTGCTGTTTTTAAGCATCTCTGTCCTGATACTGTCAGGACCGCTGGCTTTTCCTGATCTTAATTTTTTTATATTGTCTTCTAGTTCTTTTATTGTAATTTTGGTAATCAAGTGGGTCCTGATTGTTCTTGATGGTTGTTTCAAGTATTCGTAATTTATCTTGTATCTGTTTCTGGTTAGAGTTTAGACTGTTAAGTGGCATTTCTTTATACAGGTTTTCAAAATGTGTTTTCCAAATTTGACCATTTTGAATGGTTAAGTGTTTGTTTTCATTTTTGTTTAAGTTCTTCCATTTTTTCCAGAATAGATTTTGGTCAATTGAGTCTTCAATTTCTTTTAGCTTTTGATTGTAATGTTTTCCTTTTTTTTGCTTAAGTTCGTTTGTATTCTCTCAGTGTTTCGGCATAATTCTGACGCAGGTCTGTGTTTTGAGGTTGATGGTGTTTTTGGTTAGACAGATTTCTTAATTTTTTTCTGATGTTTTTACAGTCTTCATCAAACCACTCATCACCTTTGGGCTTCTGTTTTGTCTTATAACCCTTTTTAGTAATACCTGCTTTATTGGCGGATTTGTGAAAGATTTTAAGAATTTCTGTTACTGCCCTATTTATTTCAGATTGATTTGTTTGGAATTTTGCAGAGAGAAAATCATGAATTAGGTTGGTAATTTTAGGAGAAGTTAATATATTTTTTCAAGTGTCGTCACTGTCAGGAGCCCATTTGTATGATGTTTGTAGTTCAAACATTTTGCAGGGCTCAGGTTGTTTGTTATTTTTTTGTCCATTTGTTTTCAGATAGACATTTATCTGACAGTGGTCTGTTAGTGGTGTCTGAGGTCTGACAGTGAATGCGCTGATGGAGGAGGGGTCCATGTCAGTGATAGCGTAGTCGACTACACTAGTTCCAAGAGTTGAACAGTATGTGAACCTTCCTAAAGAGTCCCCTCTGGTCCTACCATTGAGCATGTACAGGCCTAGGGAGCGACAGAGATGCACTAATTCTTTGCCCGTTTTGTTTACAATACGATCAGGGTTGTTTCTCTGGGAGATCGTGTAGGTATGGTACAGTGAGGGTTGTCTAAAGATGTGATTCTTACAAGCAGCATCAACCATGTCAGGCTCACA
>NW_026911478.1:0-11696 GCF_963692335.1 Osmerus eperlanus | reverse complement strand
GAAGAGGTCCCATCCCTGCCGGTGTAAATTAATCCGGGGAGCGCTCTGGTGTAAATGTTTTATTTCAGGGTTATCTACTGTGTAAAATGAGGCCCATAAATTCAGAGTCCTTCGCTACATACCACACACGACTGCTACATAAAAAAAAAAAAAACAGGACTGCGTTATGTGCTGAGTGATATTAGAAGTATGGGGGGCCACATTAAACCAAGTGCTGAGGGAGGGAAGGAAGGAGAGATAGGGGGGGGGGGGGGAGAGAGAAAAGTCTGCGTGTGTGTGTGTCTGTTTTACCTGGCAGACTGGATCCTCTTGGTCCTCCAGGCGAGGACGGGCTGTAGTGGGGTGTGTGCGCGCTGGCTCCGCCCTGTCGTGTCACCATCTTATAGCGGGTCCTGAACACCCTCTGGGAGGCGGGGCCACGAGGCGATACAGGGACAGGACCTAAAGAGGCGGGGCCGGGAAAAGAAACGTGATTGGCAGGTCAGCAAACGACAAAGGGTGATTTATTCCCGGGTATCTGAGCCAATCACGGCCGCACAAGTTGTGTTTTTGGAGGCGGGAAGTCCGTTGGTCGATCAGCGTAGCGTTGACTTGTGAATCCTTTTGGGGATTGGCTGTGGAGAGCTTTGTGACGTGGAGGGTCAGTCGCTGGCAGATGCACAACAGGTCCCCATGGACTTATATATAGAAACCTTATATACTGCAGGGAAACCTTTACACCACACAGTGCTAGCATTCACAAACGTGCACACAGACGTACACACGCGTGCACACACGCGGCACTCTGGCAGTGTGCTCTTTAACAAGGCGCACATGTAAAAATGAGAGGAACTAACAAAGGCGGAATTTTTATGAGCCTAATAAATCATATCCTCTCCTCTCCTCCTCCCTCCCTCCCTCCCTCCCTCCCTCCCTCCCCCTCCCTCCCTCCCTCCCTCCCTCCCCATTCTCTTTAAGTCTCATTCGTTATCTCATTTCACAGACTCGTCAGAGACGAGGTGTCAAAGGAGAGAGGGAGCGAGGGAGGAGGGAGGAAGGATACAAGTGTTCTTATTTATTTATTTGGGAGTGGATCCATCATGTTGCTTTATGATAGCGGGGGCCTGTCTGCCAACGCTGGCACCATGCTCCGGGTAAAGGATGGGATCTGCATCCTGGGATTCTGAAACGGCAGCTTCGCGCCATTTATCCAACTTCTGGATGTATGTGAGGAAGAGATCCCATCTAGCACGCAGGGGGCGGACGCTGGAGGAGGGAGAGGGGGAGGAAAGCAAGCCAGGAGAGGAGAGACCACTGCTGGATAAAAAAGAACCCCAAATGTAGATATTGATCTTTTGGGGGGTTACCTGAGCGCTGAATGTGACATTTTTTGGAGGAGTGAAACTTTCACAGTTCCGTTTAATATTCAGTCGCTCTGATGTTTACACATGTATGGTTGCGGAATGCATTTATGCCTGGGAGCTGGAGGGAGGAGGGGAGGGGGGAGAGGAGGGGGGACAGGAGGGGAGGGGGGAGAGGAGGAGGGAGGGGGGGCCTGGTCTGGACGAGCGGAAGCAGGATCCGTCACGCACGCGGCATAGCTTCTAAAAGACACTCACTCCAAAGGGAGCAGGAAGTGAAGATGGACGAACAGTCCTACACCCCCCTCCCCCCACCCCACCCCCCTCTACACAGCCAGCTATCTCTCACTGTTACCGTGACAGCGCTGTCTTCCTAATGAGGGAGGCGACAGGGGAGGGGGGAGAGAGAGAGAGACAGTGAGAGAGGGAAGGAGAGAGAGAGAGAGAGCTGAAGAAGAGACGAGGGCGTTCAATTCGAAATTTCAAAAGTCTCCCGATTGCCAGCCGCAATTATTGCTCCGTGGCGATTAATTGTTCATTGACGCAGCAAGACCGGCAACCAGTGTCGGGGGTTACGTAATATTATACTTAAAGGCTCCGTCACACCATAACGTTCTGGTTAACGCTCTCTGAAAGTTCTAATCGTTCAATTCGAGCGTTCTAGGGAGAGGTGGACACATCTGGCGTGTGACTAACATGTGACTATAACGCATGACTAGCGTGGGACTGACGCATGAGGAGCGTGTACCAGCGACCAAGTAAGACACCCCTGAAAACTATTAGCGTGTGACGACGTGTCACTGGTCGCGACGACGTGTGAACGAAAGCAAACGATGAAAACAACGTTGGCTTTCGCAAACGATGAATAACAACCAAGTAACGCGAGGGTAACGACTGACTAACGATAGCCAACGCGTGCAACGTTAGTCAAATGTCCACAAACGTTCTTCAGCGTTATCCAGCGGTTTAAAATTAAAAGTTGAAGAACGCTGGTCTCCATGAGAACCTTTGTGCATGTTCAAAACTTTTTTTTGGGACCCAAGCGTTCCCCCGACGATCACGACGATTACCGACGATTACCAGCGTCACCAGCTGGTAACTTGCGTTAATTGTCCAAGTTACTGCACAAATTCAACAACAGACTAAAATAGCCTTAGAAATACGGATTGTTGCCTAAACGACAATTCCTGGACGCAGTGTTCGCCTTTGAGTCACGCTGAAAACAAACAGGCAGCAGAAGGTGTAAGCTAAAAAATAAAATAATATTCACACTGTTTCGCTTTCATTGAAGAGATAGGAAATTCATTAAAGTGAACTGCAAAACTGTGCCAAACAAAATACTATCTACTGCCAAAAGCAGCACTTCGAACTTAAAAAAACACCTCGAAAGTGTCCAGAGAAAGGAAGCAGGAAGCTAGCGAAAAATCCACTTTAGCAGACGCTCTTATCCAAACCTTAAGAGAGATGGCGACCCGTTTCCGCAACTCGCTACTATTAAAAGTAATAGTAAAAGTAATATAATGAGTAATGATATTACTTTGTACGGTAAGTAATGTAACTTAATCACACTACTCTTACTGAACAATAATAAGTCATAACTAATATATTACTTTTTGGAGTAACTTCCCCCAACACTGCCGGTGGCCACGGCTCGCGGCAACGGCGAACTGCGATGTAACCCACAAATTATTCGGTTTCCACTTGCCTGCACTCACTCCCTTCATCTTTTCCTTTCGTCCTCTCTTACCCCCCCTCCCTGTCTCTTGTCTTCCTAGTGTGCCCCCCCCCCCCCCCCCCCCGTTTCATTTGTCAGCCTGCACAGAGCTCTGGATCAGTGGGGGAATTCATTTCGGGGAAAAACATTTACCGATGATCAAAATCGCCGCACGCCCAAAACGCCATGCACACACACACACACACACACACACACACTTCCTATACATACACAATGCACCGTCGTGCCTCATTCTCACTCAGATTGTGTGTTTGTTCGTTTTTTTCTCCAACGTGTGTGTGTGTTAGCTGGGGAAGGGGGGGGGGGGGGGGGTTGTGCAGGATTAGTTGCCTGGCTTGTAGTCACTTCCTCCCCCAGCAGTCCATCTGTATTGCAGTCAGAGCTATTTGGGAGTCCTGGCAGATGACAAATAGGGCTTGTCAAAGGCTCTGCCGTGCCTCGAACCCCCAACCTCTTACCGCCTCCCCCTCCCCCATCTCTAACCTGGCCCTGATCCCTCACTAAACCCCTGCCTCCAAACATCCCCCACTCAACACCGTCCCCCCACAAAGCTCCAGCACTTGCTGTGGTGAAATGATAGTTGCAATGAGGTGTGTGTGCGCGCGCATGTGAGGATACGCGTTTGTGCGTGCATGTAGGGCTGTGTGTGCGCGAGGAGGCGTGTCTGAGTGTGCGCGCAGGGCTACGTGCGCGCTGTGCGCGCGCGCGAGGATTGTGTGTTTGAGGGTGCGAGAGTCCGTAAAGCGAGGCCGTTTGTACACGACGCGGGGACGTATGCGAAGAGGAGTGTGCGCGCGCGCGCGTGTGAGAGCGAGCTTTATCGTTGCTATGTCTGTGTGTCAGCAGAGGATGGATGGAAGTGGCGCTCTGGTGTAAACCCCAGCATGTTGTGCTGCTTGACTGCGTCGCACAGACTAGGGTCTCAATCTTATCCTACAAGACCATGTCCAAGGCACACTCTCTCACACACACACACAAATGGAGACTCAATCTTCCTCTAATAGACCTTTGACGGTAGTCTGCTTTGCAAGGTGAGGGAGAAAGAGAGCGGGGCCCCCTTTAAGCCCGCACGCACACACACACACACACACGCACAAAGAGAGATCAAGTCCATCCATCCTGTGCTGACACTCCAGTCTACGGTGTGAAACCACAGATGATCTACTCTGTGCAGTCTCTCCCTCTCCCTTGTCCCTCTCTCTCTCTCTCTCTCTCTCTCTCTCTCCCCCAATCTCTCTCTCTCTCTCTCCCTCCCCTCTCCCTCTCCCTACCTATCTACTCACCTCACGTCTCGCAGTGTGTTTGTCACACACACACACAAACTAAATCTCCCCCCCAGTAGAAATACACACATAACACAATCACAGACTCGAAGCCTTGGTGTTGGAACCACCAGATGGTTACTGGGGTCTCGGCCCAGACCTTATCACACAGCATCATTGTCTGGATCTCATACCTTTCCTGAATGGAAAATTAAGACGTACGAGTCCGTGTCAATAAGGAGCTTACAGTTAACGAATAAGAAGTGTAAAGCCTCCCAAGTAGAGTTTGCGTTTTCTAAAAAAATTTCTGATGTCACTGTTTTGTTTGGTTTGGGCTATGTAGATCTAGGTCTCCAGGTCTAGGTCTCAGGGTCTAGGTCTCTAGGGTCTAGGTGTAGGTCTCTAGTTGTGGGTCTAGGTCTCTAGGGTCTAGGTCTCTAGGTCTAGATCTCTAGAGCCTAGGTGTGGGTCTAGGTTTCTAGGGTCTAGGTCTCTAAGTGTGGGTTAGGTCTCTAGGGTCTAGGTCACTAGGGTCTAGGTTTGGGTTTAGGTCTCTAGGGTCTAGGTCTCTAGGTGTGGGTCTAGTTCTCTAGGGTCTAGGTTTCCAGGTGTGGGTCTAGGTCTCTAGGGTCTAGGTCTTTATGTGTGGGTCTAGGTCTCTAGGGTCTAGATCTCTAAGTGTGGGTTAGGTCTCTAGGGTCTAGGTCTCTAGGTGTGGGTCTAGGTCTCTAGGGTCTAGGTCTAGGTGTGGGTCTAGGTCTCTAGGGTCTAGGTCTCTAGGGTCTAGATCTCTAAGTGTGGGTTAGGTCTCTAGGGTCTAGGTCTCTAGGGTGTAGGTGTGGGTCTAGGTCTCTAGGGTCTAGGTCTCTAGGTGTGGGTCTAGGTCTCTAGGGTCTAGATCTCTAAGTGTGGGTTAGGTCTCTAGGGTCTAGGTCTCTAGGGTCTAGGTGTGGGTCTAGGTCTCTAGGGTCAAGGTCTAGGTGTGGGTTAGGTCTCTAGGGTCTAGATCTCTAGGTGTGGGTCTAGGTCTCTAGGGTCTAGATCTCTAAGTGTGGGTTAGGTCTCTAGGGTCTAGGTTTCTAGGGTCTAGGTGTGGGTCTAGGTCTCTAGGGTCAAGGTCTAGGTGTGGGTCTATGTCTCTAGGTCTCTAGGGGTGGGTCTCTATGGTCTAGGTCTCTAGGGTCTAGGTCTAAGTCTAAATCTCTGATAGCCCTAACCTAACACCCATGTTTTTCAACAAGAACTATATTGCATTGGATTTTATGATTGGACAACACACAGCTTTCCTAATCATGTTCTACCATGTTTCAAAACCATTCCTGTACAGTTAACTAGAATATTACGAAAAAAAGCCTCGGCTACATCAGGCTAAGCCGCTGGATGGATTGAATTACACGAACACGATGTCGTTCAGTGTGGCCTGTCATTCGACATCAGCAGGCAACGAGAGCAAAAACCCTTCGGAGCGATCCCAACATGACTGAGCCTGACAGGAACAGACCTGGATCAAGTCCTTCCTGTCTGACGCTCCGGGAGAACCTCAACCCTCCTCCCTTCCCCTTCCCCTGGTTCCTCTCGTCCCCCTCTCCCTCCCTGATGGGCGGAGGAGTGACAGAACGACCGCAGCGCCGCTCCGATCCTCTTAGGGATTACCGCCCGTCGATACGCCATGGGCGCGCGATTCCGGGCGAACCGCACTTCCACGTACCCCCCAGAAACGCCCCCGCCCCCCCCCCCCCCTAGCCAACGCTCGCTTACAGATGGTCGGAAGTTGCTCTCCCACCCTGCCTCCCCCTCCCTGTCCCCCGGGGTTCATCCCCCACTGGGCCAAGCGTCATGGCAGACATGCTATGCTAGGCTAACCAGGGACTTAACAAGGGAGTTACCATACTTAAACAACCCCCCCCCCACCCCTCCGTGCCGAGATAGCATTTGACTGTAGTCAGTAGCGTGACACCGGATAGTGAGGGGGAAAAAATTGACTTTTGGGTGACACTGAACCCGGCAAGCGACATTTCGTTTACCCCCCAACGAGGAGGCATCGGTCGGAAAAACCCGGCGATTGTGGTGCTACGGCTCGCGCTGACAGGCTGTCGGGCGTTTAGGTCGCTAGTTTTTTTTGTTTTGCGCTTGCCTTTTTTTTATGAGGGAGAGGCACTTGTGCAAGGTGTGAAATATGCGCGCGTGTCGACGAGCAGGGGGGGTGTCAGAACTGTCTCGAGTTCAAAATGTGACGGACAGAGTTTACGGTTAGCCGGGGGTCGAGTGCGGCGCAACTGTGATGTTTTAGGTTTGATAGGGCAGACTACCCAGAGAGAAGCCTAGAGTATCCCTACCCCCCCGCCACCCCCTCACCCCCCACTCTCTCCCTCCCGAAGCCCCAGAATGCATGTCTCCTCTCTGTGATGATTGACAGGTCCCATGGACACATTCTAGAGGAAACGGATCCATTCCCAGTCCCAGACCTGCTGTCAGGATCAGGATGGAAAGTGTGTGTGTGTGTGTGCGTGACCTTGAGGTATTCCTAAGGAGTAAAACCAGAGCTGTCTTGGGGTGCTCAGGGACCAAGAAGTGACGACGGACAGACTGGCTTTTGCTAAGTGCCTCCTATCTGCGGTTCAAGTGCGTCCTGCAATATCCAATCACAGCAGACCAGCATTACAACTCTTTATGCATCGGGATTCGCATTAGGCTGGCTGGCTCTGTAGTGAATGAAAGTGAATTGAGAGTGAACCTTTTTGGGGGTTTTGGGGGGGGAGGGGGGTCCCTTTTTGGCGAACGAGGTCTAACGCAAAGCAACCCTGACTAGCACTGACCGACACACGGGGGCAGGGGGCTCCAGCAACACGACTCCCCCCCCCCCCATGGGCACGTGTGGGTGGCTGGGAGGGTGTGTGGGTGAACCCTGGGAGCCCCGGGCCTCGTCAGTCGTCGCGGCCGGCCCATCAGCTGTAACACACACCGGGTGGACGGACGGTTTTAGGGGGGGAGATTCTCTTCCAGTGCCAGTCCTCCCTCTCGGGGAGGGGGGTCAGGGTATTGCTGTCCTCCCCCCCACCCCCCACCCCCCCAAGTCCCATTCCAAGCCAACAAACAGTCTATTTTCTTCAGCACCTCGAAGTCCGTAACTGGTCAACAAAGGTGGTCATATTCCAAGTATGCTGAAGGAGAGAGGAAGCAATCTGTGCACCGAGTGACCGCAAACCTCCGCCCCGGTCATGAATAAGTAAACCGGACGGCCACGTGCCTTCATGAATAACGGACGAGTCTGTTTACAGGCGCCCCAGGAAGGTTCCGGGGGGAGGTGAAGACGGTAATGGGTGTCTCCTGGGCTCTGCCCTCTGCCGTCGCCTTGACCTCTAACCCCTGCCCCCCCCCCCCCCACACACATACACATCGGGAGTGACTGATCGCTTGAGCTCCGCGGACGTGTCGCGCGTTTGCCGTGGCGAGCGGGAGGGTTGCGTGTTCTCCTGTCGACGAGGGGTCGACGGCTGTCAATCGCGGATCCTTAAGAGCCGCCTGAACCGGGAGTCGCCCGGGGCGTTGTCCATTTGGACTTCGACCGTTGCGGATGTGTGCGTGTTTCTCGAACGTGTGAGTGTGTGTCTCACGTTGAACACAAGGGCGAGTAAGGGCACTTCAAGGTTAAGTGAATGTATCCAACGAGAGCATTATAGGATGGGGACCCACGCCTTTCCTGTTTACATGTCAAGTTCCCCAGCGCCCCTAAGGGATGGACGACACATTAGAAGAGCCTATTGGATACCTCAAGGTGCATCCAAGAGCTCGGTTGTGGGTTCGATTTACGGCGGCCTGGTGAGAAACGCGTGCGAACGACCCAGGTCCAATACACCCTCAGGCTTCCACCCACACACATCCATCCGCATGGACAAACATCCATCTGCCGTCAAGGGCACCTCTGGGGCCTGAACTTGGGGAACGGTTGTGGGTAAGCACATGCCTGCGTGGAGCTTCGCGCATCATGGTGGTGGATTGGGAGGGGGGTGGGTCTCCGCCTCGCAGACGCTGAGCGAGCGAGCGAGGCCGGCGCTGGGTGGCTTAACAAGGCCGCTGATGGGCACATAATGATTGCGGAGGCGTCAGAGTGTTAAGAGACGGGAGTCTGAGGGAGAGGAGAGCAGGGAGGGATGACGTAGGTGTCGGGGGGTGGGGAGCGAGAGAGAGAGAGAGAGAGAGGGGGGGGGGGGCGCCAGGCCCGCCAGGAGGAGGAACAGAGGCCCTCTTTACCCACCCCGCCAGATTTAACTGAGCTCCGCCTATCCACGGATTAGGGCAACTGCGGGCACCTCCCGAGAGCCTCTTTCAACGCCCGGGGGACACAAAGGCCACGTATCTGGTTTAAAGTTTGACGTGTGTGTGTCCCCCCCCCCCCCCCCGGTTCAAATCCCGGTGTAATTCTAGGCTTGCAGAAGGTCAGCAGGACGGGTTCAAGTCCTGGATTCCAGTCGTCCTAAGCCTCACACCCCATCTCGGTCCCACTACTCGCTTCCCTCCCGTTTAAGTCGTCCAACGGCCAACTCGAGCGACAACGGCGCAAGGTGAGACAGCTAGATGGGACCCCCAGTTGAGGCATGCTTCTGGAGGTGTGTGACGGAGCAGGATGGGGCCCGGACGAAAATATCAGTGGAACATTCCGGGGGCCCTGCTCAAGACTAATGACCTGTTGTTGGACCACTCACTCCCCCAAGTTTCAGGTCGGGGGCTACAGTTACTGGGGTCAGGGGTCAAAGTTCAGAGGGGATGGGGGGGTGAGGGCTAGGGGGGAGGGGAAATGGGATAGGTGTGCCCCGCGGTACAGGGAGGACGGCGTAGCCTTTCGGGCGAAGGCGATAATTTGCTGGAGCGGGGTGGGGGGTTGGGGGGGACGATCTCCTTTCGGAGTCCTTTTGAAGTCATGCAGGTGCTCCCTTCCAAGACGCCTTCAAATAAACACTCCTCCTCCTCCTCCTCCTCCGCTCCACTCGTTTTCTCCTGTTCTCCGTGGCTCTCTCACTCGGTGAAGCCCCCCCCCCTTACAAAATCACTGTAGTCTCACCTCCTCTAACCTTTTCATCCCTTCTCTCCTCCTCTTCCTCTTCTCCTTCCTTCCTTCCTCTCCCCCATCCCCTCTCCCTCTCTCTCTCTCCCTCTGTGGTGGAGGTGTGGGTGCAGCTGCCGAGTTTTAATTGGTCCCTCTGGGCCGGGCTGGACTGGCATCAGCCAGCTACAGCACTGGGCAGGGCCTGGAAGAGCAGGCATCTGCTCTGAACGGGCACTGCGGCCTAACCGCTGGCAAGCGATAACACACACACGCGCGAGTTCCTATCCACGCAGGGCAATGTTAGGTCCAGACCCTTGGTAAAGGTCTGCCAATGTCAAAGCCGGCGGAGGAGGGGGGGCGGGGGGGGCTAAGGGAGGAGAAAAGCAAGCGAGAGGGAGAGCGGGAGAGAGAGTGACAGAGAGACACCGGGGCGAGACGGGGGGCCGGCGTCACGTTAGCGAGAGAGCCCCCCCTGTCATCGTGGTAACTCGAGAGGCGTCGCCGCAAGTGGGTCATTAATATGTACAAACTCGTTAAGCCAAGAATGCCCTGAAAGACTAGCTGCGGGGAGACAGGGGGGGGGGGGCACGGCAGAGAGGTGGGCGGGGGGTGGGGGGGGGTTGCAGAGGTGGGCCATCACACTCAAAATAGATCCGAGGGGGGGAGGGGGGGGGGTGAATTCCACGCAGGGAGAACAGGTGAGAAGAGCAACGGCAGTGAGAGGCACGGCAGAACAAGCAAACAAACACGTAAACAGGGCGGGGAAAGTTCAGGTAGACGATAAGCGAGGCGTTTGTCGCGCCGCAGCGCGCGCACACACACATACCAACACACCGTGACACGCAAACACAGACACACCGAGAAAACACGGGTTGCGGAGGTAACAGAGATGCAGAAGTAAACAAGCCTGTTTCTCGGTGGGACACCAGCTCGTAAAAACCAGTCAGTCAGTGGCTGTGCAGCGACGGGGTCATCTGATATTGATGGGCGGGCGCCGCATGTTGATGACAAGTTCCCATCCCTGAAAGGACTCAGGTAGCATGTAAACAACCCTGTTTGCCTGTCTTCCTATTGGTCACTAATGAGGGGCCCAGCATTATTGTCATTGGACAACGGGAGCAATGTCATCCGTGAGTGTCTCCACGGAGACAGAGTGAAGTATTTAACAGCTAAGCCCCCCACCCCCCAATGATACGAGACAAATTGACCACATGCGCACACACACACACACCAGCCCTCTGGACAGGAGACAAATTAACCACTTCCCACAGTGCAATTCACCAGGGAGCCTAGGACAGTAAACGGCAAAATGATCAATACAAGCCTCCTAGGGGAAGCCCACACACACACACACACCAAGGCTTTTAGCCATCCTTCAACAGGCTCTCAGAATAACAGCAGCCTATCATCCTTCCAGAACTGATTGTGTTTCCAGGTCTGGCCCCTCCAGGTTGCGGCGTTCCCCCGGTGACGAGAGGGCTGTCCCCTGTGGGCCACTGTGCGCGGGTCCCCTGCCCCCCTCTGATCGCCCCTCTTTAACTGGGAAGCCGCAATGACAGAAGACAAACTAGCTATTTCCACCAGAGCAACTCACCGGGGACAGCAGAAAATGAACTGGCCCGGATCAATACTGTACTCTCTCTCACAGTCACTCTCTCTCCCCCCCCACCCCCCCCATCTTTTCGCTCTGTCTCTCCGTCTCTCCCTCTCTCTCTCTCTCTCTCTCTCTCTCTCTCTGTCGGGAGCAGAGTGGAGAGAACGTGTGCGTACAAGGTGTGTTTGGACAGAAGGGATTGAAACCCCTATGAACCAGGCACCCGGCTGTCTGGACAGGGGTGACTATCCTGGGGTGGGGTAGGGAGGGGACGCAGGTACGAGAGTCGCCCCTACCGCATTTACACCAGAGGGTGGGGGCACCAAGAGTGGAGGGGGGGGTAACCGTGACATTTAGACCAACCCCCCCCACACCCCCCCTCACAACTTATTCTGGTGCCGTTGCACACGCCATGCCGGGCGAAAGCCAATTGGCTCCCTGTGCGGCTCGGTGTGTTCTCGTGCGCTTGAACTGCGCGACTTCCCTCTCGCCGAGATCATCGCCTGATTGGCTCGTTCGGGCGGGCTTGAGGGCCATCGGGGTGAGGCGGCGAGCCAATCGGATTTCCCCGCCGGACCGGCGCTGTCCTGAGGGACAAAAGGCCTTGTTGGGGGGGTCTGCTGTGTCCATCTTCTCCTCTGGTGAAGGTTGCCCAGGCTGCACATATGAACGCAGCGCCCTCTGCAGTCCAAGGGTGAAACCCGCGGAAGAGGAGTGGTCG
>NW_026911477.1:0-17684 GCF_963692335.1 Osmerus eperlanus | reverse complement strand
CATACAGACACACACACATACATGTGCGCACATACACACATGCAGCCACACACACACGCAACACAAACATACAACACACACATACACACATACACATACAGACACGCTTGCACTCTACACACTTACAAGCACACACACTCACTCACACACACACACTCTTGCAAACATGAGCACACGCATAGGTTTCCTCAACACACACACAAATAAAACATCTCCCACGCAGTCTCATAATGTGTGTGTATGCACACACGCGCACACATACATGTATGCATACACACATACACATACACACATGCACACACACATATTTCCCACACATTCTCAACATACACTGCATATGTACCATCGCACACAGACAAATACACATCTCCCACACAGTCTCATAATGTGTGCACACACGCACGTACGCAGACTAACACACACACACCCACATACTCTGAGATCTCCCACACAGTCCCATCATGCACCAGCCTTGTAACACAGAGCTCTTCTTCTTATCCCCCCACCAACCATCACACCACCATCTGCTATGCTAATGCGTAATGTAATGATATAAAAAAGTATTATTATTGGGAAGAAAGTAGTATATTTCTCAGTCGAGCTGAATCCAGACAGGAATGGCCCAATACCAAAACAGACTCCTGAGATTTTAGAAAAAGAGAAATACACTCAGTGAGCACTTTATTAGGTATTTATTAGACTTATTAAGGCTTCTGAACGTTAACTGAAGCTCCTGACTGTATTTGGATGATTTTATGCATTGCCCTGCTGCCAGACGATTGGCTGATTAGATAATTGCATGAATAACTAGATGTAAAATGTTCAGTGAGTGTATATTGTAACTTTCCTTTCTGGACCAGAAGTGCTACATTTCGGAACAGAGGTCATGGCAAGCACATTTTTGTTAAATTCTCTGTATCTATTTTTCAGTTCCATAGAAGCTTCTGCATTGATTTTGTTTTAGGGCCTCCTGCTCTTTTCTTCACAGATCAAGAAACTATCTGCCTGGGGTTTCTTCTGTTATTTTTTATAGACCGCGCTATGAGCTACAGGGCAGAGAAGCTCTAAACATGATTGATTGTGCAAACTATTTTTCTAGTCCTCACAATGGATTGATACAAACAATGTAGTATTGCTTAAGCCTTTCAATGAAAATTGACCATGATAAATAATAATAACAATAATAATAATTAAAAAACAGCTACATTTCTCAGTCAATGGACACACACGGGTGTGTTCTTTCAAAGCAGTAGTTTGTCCATGGAGCATGAAATAGCATTAGCATGAACATTTCTGGAATCTTCAGAAGCTACCAATTTTTACATCAAAATGTCAAATTGATGACAGGCCTTCCACTGTAAACTGTCTGAGTGGAAGTCATTGCTGCACAAACATATCTCAAGACACTCACTAGACACGATCAGATCACTTATAAATTGCACTGCAATGTCTGTAGATGCCTCACAATGATTTCATGTGGCAGTATTGGACATCTTAGAGAAGTACTACTTTTGTACAAAGTACATAAGTACTAGCTGAGTTTGTATTTTTCCATTAGAAATAACACAGGGCCAGTGAAGAGACAGATGATTTTCTATGAAGACAACTTGCCATTGTATCTGCAAATTTGAACAAATTGTTTATTTACTGTACTGTATGTCATTATCGTTGAAAATTCAAACTTCTATGTAACATGTATGGCAAAATGTATTTAATGCGTACCAACTTGATAATGTGCATAGGTTATTATTTTAGAATATTTTATGATTGGGGGAAACTGAAAATGTAAGGTCTGCATTTATTATTGGCACATAATCTCACAGCGTATAGGCAGGGTTTTGTCCATGGCATATGCACAAATTGGATATCAAGGGAACCAATGGCTAATGTTATTTACTCATTTGCATATTACTAATTTGCAGAGCACTGCAATTTCACTTGTCATTAGACTTGTAAGTGTACATTTATCACATCTGAAGGATGACTGAATACAGTAAGCTGATGCAATCAATGTCACCTGTCATTATTGGAATAATAATGATTCACCTGGAATAATTATTGGTATATATGAATATGCAAATGTTTCTATATAATCAATTGAACCGGTTAATGCTATTTTGAGAAATGCATGTTACAGTAGGGTGAGTGAAGTGAGTAAAGTTTCATGTCTGCATACCACAAGATTTATTTATTAGACATTTTTAATACAAAATTTCAAAATTAGCTGGTATGAGACTGTGGCTAGGAGGTAGGCCTCAACAGGCACATTTCCTACAACAAGACTGCCAAATTCTGTGCTCTAAATAGACCCATAGCCAAATGCATCTTACCAAAGTGCCAGATAAATAAACAAATAAATAAATGCATGAAATTACAGCAGGGTGCCTGGCATAGCAAGTTGAGTGGCATTTTGATTCTGCCTGAACAGTCAGGTTGTAAAGGGCTTGTTTCTCTTTACTGGAATCACATTTCAAATGAGATAGGAGCAGTAGCAATGTTAATCCAACACCGCTATTTAGGTTAAAACATGGCAAAAACCTTTGAAAAACCTTTTTTAAAATAAATCTCCAACATGCACACACAGTAGCAGTCATTCAATCTAAACCAAGAACAAAAAAAAAAAAAAAACACACATACAACAAAAATACACATACAAATTAAAAGAACAAAAGGTGATATAAAATGAATTCCTGAATAATTTTAACGCAATACAAAATTTATATCCACATTTACAGGGCATCTGGATATAAATGCAAGTATAATAAATAAAAGTACAATGTTTTGAATGACATTATATCTCATACATTCACTGCTTTATATAATGACGCCTACTCGGTTGTGACACTGATAATGAGGCATATTTTCTGCTTCGTGAATAACCTCTTCGCCGGGCGCTTTTGTAGCTGGCTCTCGACGGGAGAATCTGACGACTAACCGAGCGTACGAACGTACCGTAGGAGGCGCGGGGGAGTTAGGCTTACCTGCGGACACCATGTTGGCGGCGTGGGAGGAGACGGGCAGGCAGTCCCCGGCCCCTGGGTGGTGCATCAGCAGGGGAAGGGTGGAGGAGTCGCCCGCCAGGGTGGTGAAAGAGTCAGTGCTGGAGAAGGTCTGACACGTCATTCCCTCGGTGGAAGTGTGGAAGTGGGGGTGGGGTGGGGGCGGGGGGTCACCTGGACTGAGCTCTGGGTGGGCCGTGTGGACTCGCTAGTGAGCCCACCTGTCTGCCACTTGTGGTGGCGTGCAGATATTTATACCAGCTTCTTAGGCCCGGCTCATTCATGTTAATAATGATCTCTCTCTCTCACTCTCTCTCTCTCTCTCTCTCTCTCTCTCTCTCTCTCTGTCTCTATGTCTCTCTGTCTCTCTCTCTCTCTCTCTCTGTCTCTCTCTCTCTCTCTGTTTGTCCACTGTGGTGTCAGAGCCCCTCCCTCCTCTAGACAAAACCCAAAGCTCTGAAAATTAGGAGAAAAGGTGAAATCAGACACTACCTATGTGTGTGTGTGTGTGTGTGTGTATGTGTGTGAGTGTGCACGTGCATGTGTGTGTGTGTGTGTGTGTGTGTTTGTATACATACACATAAATGCTGTAGAAGTTGATCATGTTTCTTAGTTTCAAATGTTCAAAATTTGCCCTCAGCATCTTAATTGAGCAATCAAACTTCTTTAAGAAAATTTTTCCTCATCCATAATCGGCTATTTCTCAGGTCATCCATATATTAATGCAATTCTACTCAAAAGGTATGCAATAAATTGAATCTGAGGGAAGAATTAATTCAAATGGCTTTTTGATGAATAATAATTATTCCTTCAAGCAAATGGACAAATTAGCATAACAGTTATTAACACTGATTATAATTTTTTTCTTGTAGTACTTCTTCTTATTCTCATGAAAATGGAAGACTTTAATAAGATGCTCACTCTTCCATATGTTAAGCATATCAGCAAATCAGCAAAAAAAATTTCAATGCTCATTTATATCGCTGTCGATTAAGCATGAACAACTCAATTTAGCCTTTTCATCTAGTTGTGAATGGACATGCACCAAGATTTTAAATTCAGCTGGTATATTGTTCTTGGCAACAGAAATGGAAAATGTTACTTCTGTGACGATCAGATAAGCCTAAGCACTGGCTATTCTTCCTACTAATAACCAAATAGCTGCAGGGTAAACAGTTGTTTGTATAAAAATGTAATTGTGGCCTTTAGTGACAATGGACCGTGCATTTATTTTGCGTCGGTGTTTGTCAAGGATTTACAAGGGTGGTCAGCAACACTGAACCATCTGGCTGAATAGGATTATATGAGATGTGGCTGGTATTATTTCCAGCGTAGTTGTGCGATTGTCAAAAAGAAGCGTCTTAAACGTTCATTATGGCTAATTTTTGTGCATTGCGCTGGCTGTATTGTTCTTGTTTACGTGAATAATTGACAAAGAGATAGCAGGTGATCAAGCAGGTGATCACCCTGAAAAAGTCATTTTTAACCATTGAAAATGTGAACAGGAAGAATTATCTCCTGTCTTTTATAACATTTTATCCAATACATTAGATTACAAATTACACACGTCTCTGGGGTATTGCAGAGCATTCAAGAAAGACATTCTCAGTCAGTAAATTAAAAGCAGTACGACAGCTAAAGTAGCTAAACCAGCACAACATCATAAAACTCCTATTGTACTTTCAAGTTGAGCAATAATTGAGAATTAAAAAAACACTTATTTTCATGCTTAACACATACTAATTTTTGTTTCTCGGCAATAATGAATACATTTCAGCACAGCTAAACAGCCATCAAGCCTTAACCTTCAATTTTTCAGTTCCATGAAACTGCTTTACAAAAACGCTCTGAAACGGCTCAATAAATCGATGTGCGAATGATTTGATGTGTGCCTCGGTTAATTTTTAACCACCTCAATGTTCTTTTTATGTGCATGAATAAAGCAAATGTCAAGAAAAGTATAATAGACCTGGAGCAGTTCCCAGTCAGTCTGATTGCAGCTTGCAATTTCAAGTGCATTTGATGAAAGGCAGCAGGCCATTAAAACGGAACCACTTCCCAATTTATAGGGACATGTTGATGTTTCTCCAAGATAAATTGGAATGCATTCCGATGTAAAGTCAAACCCAGAAGAATAAGTAGGAAGAATATGACTGCAGTACTCTCTCCGTGCGTGATGGTCACTTGAGCATGGGTGCAATTATAATACACACACACACACAGACGCAAAAACACGCAAACATACACACACACAACAAAAGCACACAAGCACACAAGTCCAAAGCATGACGTACAAAATTCAAACCACATTTGAGAACATATTGTACTGTACAAAAGTCAGAAAGTCAGAGCATACTGTATGCGGTGGACTGTCCTTCAAGCGGTCCAAGAACAAGTGGATGTCAAACATGGGATTAGCCTTCTGGCAAAGACCTTTCCCATAGACTATCCTAAAGCAAGACAACCTTTATTCCTGACTCTCACAGGCAAAATCACCCCCCCCCCCCCAAAAAAAAGCCCACATAAATTACAGAGAGCAACTGAACAAAGCTCCTCAACCTAATTAGGATCGGGCCGTGTGTGTGCGAGTGTGTGTGTGTGTGTTAAGGGCGGCGTAGGCTGAGATGAGGCCGTCGATGGCAGAGCACCTGTCCTGTCCGCTGTCCTCACTTCACTCTCCCTCCCGGGCTTGGCGGAGAGCCTTTATCCCCCCAGATCAGTGGGAACCGTGGGACCCCCAGCCTTCTCACAAGTATCACATCAAACTAATGAGGACCGAGCCCGCCGCCAACCACCCAGCGGGGACCCAGCCGGACCCCACCCTCCAGCGCTCCCACAGAATCCGCAGAATTAAAAGGCCGTAATGGAACCGCGGTGCCGGTAATCCGGCCTAGGCCGCTAGACGCTGTGGCCGCGCACACAATCGCAGCACGTAGCATGCGCGCAATTATAATGCGGACGACAACAACCTGTCCCGCGGTCAAATGAGCCTCGTGTGAACGGACGCTTCTGAATCTTCAGAGAAAATACGCTACCCTTAATCACTTATAAAAATGAGACCTTAGAATTATAAGCTTCTAACTGATATTCTTGTAGTAACATGAATAGGTTCTTAGGGCACTAAATATATGTGTGAAGTTTTACATAAAAATACAGGTTAAAAGTATTAAAAAATGCTACATTTAAAAGGTCATATCTGCTTGGAGCCCATTGACTTTGGAATCTTTGAAGCTCAATGTTTCAAAACCACTCAGAACGCAGACCTTATAACAAAAAGGTTGCACAATGTGATTTTAAATCTACTGAAATGATTTCCTTTCCAAAGCTCAACAACTAGCATTAAGCTGGCTAAAACAATGATTTCAATTCATAATGTCTGTACAATTTTTAGACCTTTCGTCTCACTAAGAAGCAGCAGATGTATAAAACTCAAATTGGGTTAAGCCATTATAAATTCTGTTTTAAACGAGAAGCCCCTTCCATCTAAAGGAAAATAGCAGGCTCACATTTAATTTTCTCGTTCATTATGCAAACATGAACTATTCGAGAGCTCAGTGTATTGATGCATATTAACAGGCCCTAATATTTTATTCCAAAAACATCTGTCCAAGGGGGCCAGGGAATCAGATTTCCCTGTATAAACAGAGCCCATGTAGGTAATTTCATCAGCATATGCAACTCTCTTCTTGTGCTAAAAGGTTAGCATGACAATCCAGAGGGAACCATGGTTCTCTGGTCTCTGGTCTCTGGTCTGTGATTTATTTTTTCTTATGTCATTTGGTAGACTTTCCACCCAACTTTTGTTTGACAAAGTAAATAAAATAATATCCTGAGATTAGATTAGTTTAGGTACCATGTTGGCAATTATGGTATTATGTGAATGTGATTAGGTAATGGTTTGGTCCCTAAACACTTTAAATGATAGCAATCATCCAGTCTTGAAGCCTGAAAAATAAAGGAAAACAGTACAGTACAGCTACCAGGATTTAGATAATTAGCTGAAGAAGAAAAATACTGTACTTCAGCAATGATAAGATATGAGGATGCAAGGATATGAGGATGCATGCTAATTTTGGTGAAACGTTTTTAAGATACAGTATGCATTGGTGAAAAATCTATCAGTCAGAGTAATCTATCATAAAATGAATAAACATATAAATAAATAAATAAATAACACAATTCTTCAAGATAATGAAGAAATTTGAAGAAATTATTTTGGTAATCAAAAGTTATGTTCTAGACATTCATAGATAACACAAGTTCTGTTTTATAGTGATTCTACGCTCTGTTAAATGATAGCGTTTCATTTTAGCTCCTAGTCACATATACAGTGTTTGAAAAAATGGACAAAAATCTCTACTTCATTAACAATGGAAATAAAATTCATTTAAAAATCAAACACTAAGTCACATACTAGTTGTCTCCTGAGAAAATACTCTCCCCTTATTTTTCCATCTCTCTTTCTGTCCGGTTATCTTTCAATTCCTCCACGCCACGGTGCAGACTTCATTTGGACAGCATGCATTATTTCATGAACTAAATATATTTATTGAACTGATTGGTGAATCTTTAATTTTTCTGTTTGAGGCTGCAACGAGAGCGGGTGGGTATATTTAAAATAAATAAAGATGCCTAAAATGATCCAAGATTAAACATAAATATCAATATAAAGGGGTGTGTGATTATTTAAATGGACTTCAGGAATAAATTGGGTCTAATGGTGGTGATTTTTTTCATTCTAATTATTTTTGCCTTGCAGGAACTCTGTGTTGTGCCATTGTAATGCTTGTTTTACTCAAGTAACCTGCAGTTATATCCAAAAGAATTGGGACAAATTTGTTGTTCTGTAATTCTCTGATCATCCGATTTGGATATACAGTATATGCCCTCAAATTAAAGCTGTCAGTCTATACTTTTACTGTTAAGGTTCCAACAATTTAGCATTTAAATGTAACCTACATGCCTCTGTATTCCATTATCTTTGCTATTTATTTCACAGGAAAATATTGTGTAAATATGTCTACACTGTAAGTAAAAATTGTGTCGTCATGGTTCATCTCAGTCAAACTTGTTCTAATTTATGCTTTTGAATTTTATCTTTGGGAATCTTTACACTCCCCATCACTTTTCTCAATATTAATCACACATTTCATCCATCTTACTCCTGTCAATCACTGAGTATCTTCAGAAAATTCTTTTCCATCCGAGTTCGAGAAAGTGCATTGGTATCTAAGCAACGTGTTTCAGCGAACTGTCTATAGCTGAGACCTTCAACTGTAAAGTTTTTTTTTCTCCCCATTGGTAGATATTCAGGCATGACTAATGTTAAATCCCACATTTATAGTGATATGTTATATATGTAACATTACATAAAATGTAATTTGGCTGATGCTTTTATCCAAAGCAATTTACAGTTGATTAGAGTAAGCAGGAGATAATCCCCCCAGGAGCAATGTGGGATTAGGGGCCAAGGATCGAACCACCGGCCTTAACCACTAGGCTACAGGCTGTTCAGAATGTCCACAATAGGAGGACTATTCCTTAGCTGGTTAAATTCCTTATCATACATGTGGCATATTCTTTGAATGGGTCTCCAGCATTTTTTTCTTATTTATTTTTACAATTGCTCCATTATTGCACGAATAACCCAAACACATAAAAATGTAAATATGGAGAGGAAAATCCCATAAGAGGGAAAATGATGACATACCAATGCAATTTCTACCATCTACAGCAATTAATATTTAAACAATCATAAATAAACACATCGAAAGGATATTGGAATATTTAAAGAGCTGCAGTCTCCTGAGTGGGGAATCCAGTGGAGGTATTCTGTGTGGTTGTGGGACAGCAGTTGGAGCATGCTCAGACTATGCCTCCAGGGCTGAATATGTCCAGGAGTCCTGTAGGGTAGTAGTGCATACTTGGCTACCATGTCATCAAAGAAAGAGGAGTTGCACTTTTATCTCCCACCTCATTGGTTCCCTGATCAGTCAGGCACCAGGGATCTGTACCAGAGGCATTGGTTGGGCAGTCCCACAGAACAGCAACAGGGTAGCTCGGCATGAGTGAAAATGAGTGCCTGCTTGTGTGTACACTTCAGAAATGGTGGAGGACCACAACATGCATTCTCCAAAAAAAATGGTCATTTAAATTGTGTCTATAGAAGAACCCTTTTTGTTCTTTATGGATTCTTATATGGAATTATTTTTTCCTGAGATGGGGCATGGTCGTACAATTGTGAACGACTGTAAAAAAAACCCTTCCATCATCTTTACCTCCAAACAGCACAAGACCATTAAGCATTTAGCTTATGTTGTATTTATTTTTCTCCCCTGAATATACCGATATATACTTTAGTTTTCCCTGTTATGGCATGCAGAATATTGAAAAATTCTCAATCTGTAACGGGACCAATTTCACATTCTTTGATTATTGGAAGAACATATTCATAACTAATCGATAAAACCCTTCATCTGTTGTGTACGCGATACCGTATGATGCACCTGTCCCTGAAAATATGATCTGAAAAATCTCACAGATGCTCCACTTAATCTCATACTGAGTCTGCTTAACATCTGGGATTCATTGTTACTGTTGTCAACAAGAGCAATACAATTACATAAGCCTATTCAGTTTATTTCAGGTAAGCCTATTCCTCTGATTCTTCAGTCAGGATAAATAGTATAAAATCATATAACATCAATTTGTTGATTTATTGGTCAGGGAAGAAAATATCTGCATAATTCTACCTTAATATAACGAGACCAGCCAGCAAATGCCAACCGCCTGCATTGGCATTTGTTGGACATCCAGACTTTATGAAAACTGACAAGGAAACGGTTGTCTTCATCCCCTTTCCTTCCTGCGCCCAGGCTGGTAACAGAACTCCCTCGCTCACGTCCACCTCAATTACGGTCAAAACAGAAACTCGAGAAGCTACACTTTGTGACAGGGCGAGCTGTCCTTTAACAGCTTGGGAGGTAGGAAATAATAGGGTCTTATTAGGCTTTCACGCTACTGCTGCCAGCAGGATACAAACCCAGAGACGTGTATCAGTCTATGTTTTTGTTAAGATAGTAGTATAAACAAAAGAGCAGTCGCTTGTGCTGCTAAGCCCCTCCGTCTCTGACGTATGTACAGTCGGCCTACTGTATGTCTGTGCGGGTTCATATTTTAGCACGTCTGTGTTACCCAAGATTTCCAGGCATTCGTGAAAACACAAATCATACGTCAGAATGCCATTTATCTGATAGATATCTCAGCAGTGCAGTTCAGCCCCCGAGTCTGGATACACAGACTACAGGATGCGGATGTAAATCTTTGTTTATCTTTACAGGTTAATGCTTTCTTGCTAAAGAGCATGGTTTTACATTATTCATTTTAAATTCAGTTACTTTCTAATGGAGTGTGCTCCACCAGAGGGGCTACACAGTTGTATATTTACATACATTCTGTATATTTGTCGGCAAGCTACCCAGCCTGCAGCATGCTATTAAACTTTTGGAGTAGTTTCAATGTATTACCAGAGATGAAAGCAGAGTCTTTACAATTAATGTTATTTATCAGCTACCCCCAAGACATGACTTCCTAAGCAAGCAAACAATACAAGCATGAAACCCATCTTATGTATGCTTGGGTTGATGAATATTTATGAGGTATTCATTAAGTATGACAATACCTGCAAAAATCACTGGTGTTGTGAAAAAAACCTTGTACGTACTTTTTTGTTTACACAAACTGAAAGCTTACATTCATGGGCTATGGATCTGTTTCATAACTCAACGACTAATACAGTTAACTACTAACAGATTTGTAGTGCTTCCTGTGAATTCAGGTTTTTGTAAAACTTCAGTAAAATTGTATATGTGTTTATCACTTTCAAGGGTGAACATGAATGAACACAAACCAATGAAATGGTGCCTTGTTAGTAATGCAGACAGAATTTTAGCATTCATATCTTTACCTTTTTATTTAGTCCAAATTTTGAATAACTAATTGTGTTTGTAAACCTATTACATTGCTTACGACATCATCTGTCAATTTATGAAAGTGCAAACAAGCACTCATTCTCCCCAGAGAGTGCTACCAATCTTTTCAGCTTTACTCCGGCAAGCCGTTTACATTCTGTTGGTTCAGATACGTATTGCCACCAGATATGATATACAGAGCTATCTGTAATTCTTATCGCCATGCTAGTTTGTGCAAAAGTGTTGTCTTACATGCATTTTTCAGCTTTGATGTCGCAAGTCAGTTTCTATTTGGCTTTCCATTTTCTTTTCAGAAAATATATTTCCATTAGGTATATACATTCGCATTTGTCTTGCTGTACCACTCTGTGCAATTTTCGCTTTTTATATATACTCCATGTGTGTGCTTGTGTGCGTACGTGCATGTGTGCATGCTTGTGTGTGTGTGTGCATGGTTGTGTGTGCTTGCAGAGGGTAAAGGAGGTGGATTGTATGGAACATAGTCCACAGTCCTTATGTCTTCCCCACTATCTGCTGTCCAGTGTTTGTGTTTGACCACCATGAACTTCTCTGTCAGCAAGCATAACCAGATAGAAAGAAATGTTTTGTTTAGTGCTGACAAAAAAGGTATTCGCCCCCTTCCTTATTTCCTCTATTATTGCATATTTGCTTTCACATCCTTTGACAAAATGTCATATTCGACAAATGGAACCTAAGTAAAGACATTTTTATGTATTTAAACTACCATATTACGGGTGTGATAAAAAAATTTCCCCCTTAAACTTAAATTAAATAAATAGCTACACCATCAAGAGCTGCAATAATTGTAACCAAAGGCTTCCTATACTTTGATGTCAGTCTTTCACATCGCTGTGGAGGAATGTTAGCCAACTCTTGGTTGCAGAACTGATTTAATTCAGAAAAATTGTTTGGTTTTCAAGCGTAAACTGCTTCTTTCAGGTCCTGCCACAGCATTTCTATATATCTCAGTATGCAGTAATAGAGGAAATCAGGAATATATACTTTTTCACAGCAGTGTATTTCATAATCTGGAGATTCTGCACCCAATGCATAATTTATTTAGACTGTGACCAAAATTAACAGTATTTAATTTGTAGAAGAATGATCTTAACAGACATGCTATTGTATAAGAATAGTACAGTTAGCAGCCCATTTTCTACATGAACAGAAATATTGTACAGTGGGCTCCAGAATTATTGGCACCCTTAGTAAAAATGGTGTAAAAAGGCTGCATATAATACACAACCAAATCTAAAACATGAAATGACACCTCCATATCAGCAAACTCTTTGGAAGTGTGGCACAAGACAGCCCTTACTGAGCTCAATAAACAAAACCAAGCATTTTGAGTTTGCCAG
Source organism: Osmerus eperlanus (assembly GCF_963692335.1). Lineage (NCBI taxonomy): Eukaryota > Metazoa > Chordata > Actinopteri > Osmeriformes > Osmeridae > Osmerus > Osmerus eperlanus. The sequence continues at coordinate 5,336 of NW_026911477.1, read as the reverse complement.
ACCTTATTGGCATGGTGCAAAACACATTTTTGGCCATACACATCATCGATATGTTTGGCGGAAAAATGAAATGCATTCAAGGAGAAGCACCTCATACCTAATATCAAATATGGCGGTGGGTCATTAATGTTTTACTGCCAGTGGTCCAGGGGCACTATTCAATGGCACAATGAATTAAACAAAGCACAAGGAAATCTTGCCAGAAAATCTGGTTTTCTCTGCTAGGAAGCTGAGTCTTGGCTGTAGGTAGATTGTCCAGCAGAACAAAGCATTCATCTCTAAACATACATCACAGAAATGGTCAAGTAAAAACAACAACTAAATTCTGTAATGGCTATCTCTGTCTCCCAAGGATATCAATGATTCAGAAAATTTCTACATGCCAGAATGCTTGTCATTTTGCCAGGGGTGTTTGCACAATCTATTAAACCAGGGGTGCCAATAATTTATTTTTTGAGGGAAATATATTTTTGATTTAAAAAATGTAAGGTTTTGATTGATTCCATTGAATTATTAATAAAGCGCACTACTTTACGCATGTTGGAGACTAAATATCACTGACTGTATTAATTTTAAGTATACAGCACTTTTTGAGCTTATATATGAAGGGTGCCAATAATTCTGGAACCAAAACATCCAACCAGCAGTAAAAATAAAGTATTTAACACTGGTTGAAAGACTAAATATGTATTTCATGTGTATATGTGTGTGTGCATTTGTGTGTGCGCCTCCATTTCATATAGACATAAAAGTAATTATAAATTGTAATGAGGGGCAGTAATGATGAGTATGTATTTGACAGCATCAATCGATACTGCAGTGAATTATTTTGACACTTCCAGAGTCCATGGTTAATTGAAATGACCCTGTCAAATGCTATGACATTTTACATTCAGATAAAACTGTTCCAGAGAGTATGTTATGCAAATTTTTAAGGGAGGATTTGAACTGTGGCTACTGTGCCGCTTGATGAGACTTAATTATCAGTCTCTCATCTATTAGCCAAGCATATCTGGTTTAATTTATTTCCAGAATCTCCCACGTTACCATTGTGATTTGCAGCTGCAGAAATTCAGCAAATGTACTATCCCGATTTTTAGAATACCACCTTATTTGTTCATGACTGGTCTTACATGATAATTATTATAGACCATGATCACTCATGGGACAAAATGAATGGCAAATATGCATGAGCCTTAAATCTGCTTTGCTTCTGTATCCAAGCTGTTCTGTTAAAGAGCTCTTAAATGAAATTATTTATTTTACCCCTTAAGAGAGGGGTTTTTTGCATACATTTTTTCAGGGTGCAATTTTCAATCAGTAAGATAATAGGATATAACGTTTGAAAGCGTTAAAACAGTTCTGTATAATCTATTTTAAGATGCCATTGCTTTACTGACTACAGTTCCTTATTTTGAAACATGTAGATGGTAAAACAAGTGTTTGGAAACGTAATACAAAAAATAAGGTAATGTCAGTGTCCTTTTCACGACAAGGATCCAGCGAACTAAATGCATAATTCTCATTCTAAAAATGTGAACTCAGAGAAACGCCGATAGAATGTCCATTGTTCAGTCAGAATTTCTCCGAAGGAATTATCATTGTTGTCCGTTTCTCCATACTATATACTTGCTATTATCTATGTTTTGTATAAGCTCTCTTGAACACAAAGAGCCCAAGTACGACTGTCTCTGAGCAGTATTGGTATTGTAGGTAGAGAAAATGCGTTACCCGCATCCGTGTATAATAAACTTGAACTCATCAAAGAACCGACTACGGGCATGTTATTGAAGTGATGACTAGCACCTTAGCTAAGGCATTACGTTGTATAATTTGTTAGGCTTGCATAAAAAACACACAATTTTTCTGCCTGCGTAATGAAACCGGAGCATTTTGTCTCTGCTGCAGCAAAAACAGTTCTCAAGATTTTATGCCAAAAAGGGTTGCTGTTTTACAATATATATATATATATATATATATATATATATATATATATATATATTGTGATGTCTACATCTAAATAGTCAGAATATTTCTGAGGAAGACAGTGAAAACACTGTTGACTCCACAATAAGGGTCTTTTCAGTGACATGACCCCATCAGTGAGCATCTAAATACATTCTCAAAATATTTTATTCCGAGGACCACATATACTGGTTAAGTAGGCACACACCTGGACTACATGACACATTAGTCCAGGCTGTTAAATGTGTGCTCTTTCCCACAATAGGCGCTCTTGCTCTCTCTCCCTTCCCTGCTCCTGTGACCTTAATAAACTGCTGCTGGAAACTAACAATTCTTGCTATGTGTCCATCTCTTCAGGTGTCTCATTAGTATAAGATAGTCACCATTTTATTTTGGGAATGTTATTTTCAAGTTTGTGTCAAGAAAAGGGGCACTACTTAAGGGGTTAACAATAAATTATCGTAATTGTATTATATGTGTCAAGTTTTGTTTGGTCAAATGTTATTTTAAATCTGAACTGTTGGCATTGAGTAATCCTTTGTGATGTTTCTGTTTTCAAAGTGATTGCATTGCACGGATGTTTTTTGACAGTGTAATCTTATTCCACTGATTTGCCAGGTCTCTCTTGGAAAAGAGATTTTCATTTCCGTGATATTTCCTTCAGTGTCTGAACAAAAGCTGAATAAATACAATTTTTTAATTCTGTTGCTATGCTTACCACCATGCATGGTTACAGTATCCATCACTACCCTGGCATAGTTAGTCAGCTTCCGGGGGTCATATGACACAAATTTCTCAGCAGCATTACAGTATTTTACGATGTTGGTTGAGCCTGCTTGTCAAATAAAGAAAGAAAAAAGAACAGACTTTCCCAGCCTCTGCATAATACAGTGAATCCCACTCAAGAAGATAATGCCAATATATGAGTGTGGCTTCAGGAACCAGTGGCTGCACTGTAGTTTTCTGGTTAATAAAAAAGCACCATGTGTGAATGGAATTCACCCACCATCTTAGATGCATTACTGCAGCGACTCACCTTTGATTAACCTCCATAGGCTTGTTGCATCTTTTGCATATTTCAATAAAATGCAAAGCCGTTATGAAACCAACACAAAAGCCTTTTTTTATTAAATATATGGTGGTGGTGGTTCCCTGTCATAAGCATTTGAAATAAAACCCCTGTTGAAAGCAGATACAGTGTCTTTGCAAGTGCATATCTTTTTGGCTGTTATGTAGCTGGAATTTTGAGTCATTATGTGCTCAAGCTGAGACAAAAGCCCTTCTTAAAAAAAGGGTAATGTTTGTCTCACAGCTACTGTCCTATTAACAATGAGCTGGACTGTGAGGTGATAGGTAGCACTGCCGCGAAGCACGCTCAGGAGATGACCTTCCGTGACCAATGATATGACTCATTCTAATTGTAGATATTAAAACAGTCTCATAGTCCAACCAAATGACATGCCGCAAGCTTACATTAACCACTATTATGGAGTGTTCGGCTGCCACTGTAAAGAAACCATTTGTTATTCGAGATTTTTAAAATAATGCTTTTTGCCATATTAAAGTTCAAGGTAAATAGAGCATTTGTTTTTGGATTTGTTTTCGCAGAGTATCTAAAGGAAACCTGTTTCCATGGTTACCACATCACACTAATGCAAAGGAATGTTGTGGAAAAAAACACTGTTTGAGCCATTATGTCCCATATTACACTGATACACAACCCAATACCTTTTTCCCCACAGACATTTATTGTATTTTTAAAAGAATGTGAATCTTTACTTTCCTTACAGAACAGTGGATTTCTTGTTCTTCCTATTTAAATGCCACCTTGCAACATATATATATATATATATATATATATATATATATATACTCTCTAGAGACTAATATGCGAGATATTGAAATCACCCTGTCTGCCACCAACAATCATTAATGGTATTTCGGAGACACTTCAGACAGTGGATTTCTTGTTCTTCCTGTTTAAATGCCACCTTGCAACATATATATGTATATATATATATATATATATATATATATACTCTCTAGAGACTAATATTTGAGATATTGAAATCACCCTGTCTGCCACCAACAATCATTAATGGTATTTCGCAGACACTTTTATCCAGAGTGACGTACAGTTGATTACACTAATCAGGAGACAATCCTCCGCTTCAGCAATGCAGGGTTAAGGGCCTTGCTCAAAGGCCCAACGGCTGTGCAGATCTTATTGTGGCTACACTGGGGATTGAACCACCGACCCCGCGGGTCCCAGTCATGTACCTTAACCTGAACATTAACTGAAGCTCCTGACGAGTAGCTGCATGATTTTATGCATTGCACTGCTGCCACACGATTGGCTGATGAGATATTCACATGAATAAGTAGGTGTAATAAAGCAATAATGTTCCTTATAAAGTGCGTGTGAATGTATATATATTCAAATGGTTAATGAAAATAAGTGGTAACTCAGCAGTAACCACAAGGAAAGAGCTATGTGTGACATGAGCAAAATTAATTAACTTATACTGTGATACCCTCTTCTGTTTTCATACTGATATGTTTTAATGTAGTTTTGAAAATGTCTTAGCTTCATGCAGGCTGAATACAAAGTACAAAAAGCATACAGTGCAGTCCATAAGCATTTGGACAGTGGTACAATGTATGTTCTTTTGGCTCTGTACTTCAGCACATTGGATTTGAAATTGCAGTTAAACTGCAGACAATTTACATCCATATTGGGTGATCAGTGCAGGAATTGCATCACTTTTTATTGCATGTTATGGGCTTTCAGTATGTAGTCTTGATTATAGGCTTTTGATTGCCATTGGAATCTGTTATTGGCATTTGTAAACATGAGGCCCAGAGTTCAATCAATTGAAGTCAAGGAAGCCATTATGAGCCTAAGAAATATAAAGAAAACATTCAGGGAGTGGTGGAGAGATGTCATTCATGATTTTACTGATGCATTTTGGAATGCAAACATTCTATAAGAAAAATTGGATAACCACAGACACGCTTTTCCAAATAAATAACTCCCACCTGAGCCATCCAAAGCAAGATAGGGCAGTTGGCATTCTATTGTGTCATAGCATTCCCATTCCAAATATCTTGTCCGTTGATGCAGAAGATGTGTTCCTTTATATGGAAAAGCTTACTCCATACATTAAGATTAGGAATTAGGAATTTAATTTTGTTAAAAAATTACCAAACAGTAATTAAACTAAATCAAAGCTTAAAGGAGCACTGTCACACTTATTTCAACTGATCTTATTTGGATTAAATTCTTAAATTATGTGGGTCAGCATTTTTAGAATCAACGTCAGTGTAGCTGTTTCCAAATATGGGGCAAAACTTGAATATCCAGACCAGTT
>NW_026911476.1:0-16167 GCF_963692335.1 Osmerus eperlanus | reverse complement strand
GGCCTTCATTAACTTCAATGGCTTTCCTAATGCGACAGCTAACATATTTCATCTAGCGCGCTAGCTCCAGACCCCAGAGGACCTCACCAGAGCCAACTGATACTTCCACCCACCGCTGGCCGTCGGAAGGGAGAGGGGCGGCAGGAGGGGTGGAGGGTGGGGGGGGGTGGGGTGTTGGCGTCTTGTCGGAAACTGAAGAGCAAGCTCCCTATCTCTTTCCATGCCCCACCCCTTAAGGAGATTCATTTCATTCACTTGAGACCTTTTTTTGTGTGCTTGGGAGAGGGGGGAACAGTCTGCGATTGTGGATGTACATAGTCAGCACTCTGAGAGAGAACATAACAGGAGATGCGGCACTTGGCAGGGGGGCTGCTGAAAATATATAAAGCTAAAAGAATGACAAAGAGAAGAGACGGACATAGAAAGAAAAAGAGAAAGAAAGAGGTAGAGGTGTGGGGAGGGGAAAAGAAAGAGAGGGAGTGAGGGATTTTATGGTCTTAATTTGTATTGTTAGTGTACACGTGAGTGTGCACAGCTGGGGAGAAGGGAAATGGACTACAGATGTACTGTCAACCAGCAGGCCTTGTCCTCAATACAGACATTAGTACACACAATCTCTCCCTCCCTCCCTCCTCCCTCTCTTCTCTTCCCTCCCTCCCTCCCTCCTCCCTCCTCCCTTGCTCCTCCATTCTCCTCCTTTCTTTCCTCCCCCTACTCCATCATCCCTCTCTCTTCTCTGTCCCCCGTTCAGTCACTTTCCCCAATAACCCTCCTCCTGCACCCATACACGCCAGTTACCTGACTGTCTCAACCCCCCCCCCCCCCCCCCCCCGTACTAACATCTGCTGCCCCCCCAGGGTATAAAAGCTCAGAGGCAGTAGCCCCACATTCACTTCATTTTACTCCTTTTTTATTCCTTTTTTACAGCCACAGCAGGTCTGGGCCCAGCCAGCCAGCAGCACCTTTCTTTGAACCAGGCCAGGACTGTTTAACAACACACACACCTACACACACAAATATTCAGAGAAGTTTAAGGGAAGAGAAAGTAGAGTGTGAAATTGAGAAAGAGACAGAAAGAGAGAGAGAGAGACGGGCCTCTCTTCATTTGTTAGTTGTGGTTGGTGTTTCCAGGCCAGTTAAAATGTGGACCTGACATCTGATCTCTCTCTCTCTCTCTATCGCTCTTTCTTTCTTTCTCTCTCTCTCTTTCCTTCTCTCTCTCTTTGTCTCTCTCTCTCTATCGCTCGCTCTCTCTTTCTCTCTCCTTCTCTCTCTCGAAGAAGTTCATCATCATCGCCACCATCATCACCATCACCATCATCACTTCCACCACTACTGTAGTTAAATCCAATTCAGTTTTCGCTGGTTCCCAGGGTCGCTGCAGTGAAATACCAGAAAGTCTCCATTAGGACGTCCTGGGGGGTCACCAGAGGGGTGGGGGTGGGGGCTTCACATGAGGTAGGAAAAGGAAAGGGTCAAAGGTCATGGCTGTTGACATTCCTCCTATAAGCATCTGATATGAAAGTGATTGATCTGTGATCTGAGTCCAGTAAGGATGCCCCTCCTCCCCTCCCCAACCAAACATTTACCTTACCTCCGTCTCAGGTCTGGGTTAATGTTAGGTTAGCCTCTATCTCAGGTGGGGTTAGTGTTAAGTTAGCCTCTATCTCAGGTGGGGTTAATGTTAAGTTAGCCTCTATCTCAGGTGGGGTTAATGTTAAGTTAGCCTCTATCTCAGGTGGGGTTAGTGTTAAGTTAGCCTCTATCGCAGGTCCAGGTTAGTGTTAAGTTAGCCTCTGTCACAGGTCCGGGTTAATGTTAAGTTTGCCTCTGTCTCAGGTCCGGGTAAGTGTTAAGTTTGCCTCTGTCTCAGGTGGGGTTAGTTTTAAGGTAGCCTGTATCTCAGGTGGGGTTAGTGTTCAATAAGCCTGTATCTCAGGTGTGGGATAAGGAGATTGACTGAGGACTACACCAGTCCCCTTTATCTGGGGTTCCTCTGAGGTGGACCAAGATGGAAGGATATAGAGAGACAGTCTTCTCTCTGCCTTTTGTCTTCTTAATCCATCTCTCCCACTCTCTCCTTCTATTTGTCTTCCATGGCTTTCCCACCCTCTCTCTAATTCTCTCCCACTTCTCCAACCTATCTCTCTTTCTGAGATCCTGGCAGGGTTTTCATTTGGTGACGAATTATCACCCTGTCAGATTCTACACCTCCACATGGTCATGGGGGCAGTGCGTATGTGTGTGTGTGTGTGGCAGGTTTGTGTGTGTGTGTGGCATGTTTGTGTGTGTGTGTGGCATGTTTGTGTGTGTGTGTGGCATGTTTGTGTGTGTGTGTGGCATGTTTGTGTGTGCGTGTGGCATGTTTGTGTGTGTGTGTGGCATGTTTGTGTGTGTGTGTGGCATGTTTGTGTGTGTGTGTGGCATGTTTGTGTGTGTGTGTGGCATGTTTGTGTGTGTGTGTGGCATGTTTGTGTGTGTGTGTGGCATGTTTGTGTGTGTGTGTGGCATGTTTGTGTGTGTGTGTGTGGCAGGTTTGTGTGTGTGTGTGGCATGTTTGTGTGTGTGTGTGGCATGTTTGTGTGTGTGTGTGGCATGTTTGTGTGTGTGTGTGGCATGTTTGTGTGTGTGTGTGGCAGGTTTGTGTGTGTGTGTGGCATGTTTGTGTGTGTGTGTGGCATGTTTGTGTGTGTGTGTGGCATGTTTGTGTGTGTGTGTGGCATGTTTGTGTGTGTGTGTGTGGCATGTTTGTGTGTGTGTGTGGCATGTTTGTGTGTGTGGCATGTTTGTGTGTGTGTGTGGCATGTTTGTGTGTGTGTGTGGCATGTTTGTGTGTGTGTGTGGCAGGTTTGTGTGTGTGTGTGGCAGGTTTGTGTGTGCGGCATGTGTGTGTAACATGGACAACCGTAGTCTTTCCTTAGATTTTTGGGCCGAAAAGCTTTTGACTGTTTACAACTTTCCAGTCTCATATTCACATTCCATTCTGAGTGGAAACTCGTGCTTTACCCTAAAGCAACCAGCCAATGACACACACCAACTGTTCCCGTTGGCTGTCCAATCACCACATCTGACTCCACATCTGACAGTCCCGCTTATCTTTACCAATCAAATGACCCGGACCATTATCCCTACAGGGTGGATAAAATCACATGTAATTTAACATAGCTTTTTCCACTACTCTACTCAGGTCTGTGAAGCTAAACCTTACAGTTATCTTACAGCCAACAAACAAACAAACACAAACCAACAAAAACAAACCAACAAATTAAAAACTAAAACAATCAACAAGCAAACAAACAAACAAGGAGGCATGAATGGAAGGTGGTAGCCTCGGAGGTCAGAGTTCAGGATCCAGCTTCTTTGTGTTCCTCCATGGGTGGTAGGAGGGAGGGTGGTCAGGGATGTGTGTGAGTGTGTGTGGTGGTAGTGGTGTGTGCATGTGTGAGTGGTGGTATTGGTGTGTGCATGTGTGAGTGAGTGTGTGTTCGGGCCGGCGGGGGCGGGGGGGGGGGGGGGGGGCAGTTGTTTATTGCTATAATTTGTCTGAGGATCTCCGGAGAGATTTATGTTGTCTTTGAAGCTGGGTTGGTGTTGGGGGCCGGTACAGAACATGGCATGCTAGAGTGGGCACTGAGCCCGGGACACAAGCCTTAACCTTCCTCTAACTCTCCACCCCTCATCCCTCCACTCCTCTACTTCGCTATCGCTCCATCACTCTACCCTCAACCCCTCTATCTGTTCACCCCTCCGGGCCCTGCACTCCTCCACCCCTCCATCCCCTCCTCGGCTCCTCTGAATGCCACCCTGACCTCAGTGTGAAAGCATGTATGGAGGCGGATACACATGTGCCTAATGAGATTACTGCACATATGGCTTTGGAAAATGTGTGAGTGTAGCCCTAATCTGGTACAGAGGAAGCCCCCCATGTGTGTGTGTCTGTGTGTGTGTGTGTGTGCATCTGGTGGGCCCTCTGGGGTCTAGTCATCCTACAGCAGTTTAATTGTGTCAACCAGGCCAGCGTCAGCCCAGCAGGGACACGGACACTCAGAGACAGGAAGACTTTTATTACAACACCCCCTTCCTCTCATGTTGTCTCTCTCTCTCCATCTCTCCCTCTGTCCCTTTCTGTCCCTCTCTCTCTGTCCCTCTCTCCCTTTCTACCTGTTTCTTTGTTGTTCCCTCTCTTTTGTGACTGTTTTCTCTTTACATTTACATTTAGTCATTTAGCAGACGCTCTTATCCAGAGCGACTTACAGTAAGTACAGGGACCCCCCGAGGCAAGTAGGGTGAAGTGCCTTGCCCAAGGACACAACGTCAGTTGGCATGACCGGGAATCGAACTGGCAACCTTCGGATTACTAGCCCGATTCCCTCACCGCTCAGCCACCTGACTCCCCTCTTTATCTCCCCTCTTTATCTCCCCTCTTTACTCTTTATCTTTTTGTCTTTCTGACTCTCTCTGCCAATCCTCTTTCTTTCTTTCTTTTTTCTTTCTCTCTCTGTCTCTCTCTGTTTTTATTGTCTTTCTTCATCCCTTCCTTGTAAAACCTCTCATCACCTCTTTATTTCCATATGCCTTCTTTCCATCTGCCGGCTTCCTCTCCCACTCTTTCTCTCACTCAATCCCTTCCTCCTCCTTTATTTCTGTCACCCCATCCTTTCTTTCTCTTCTTTCTTTGAAGAAGAATCTCCTCCCCATCTCCTTTTCCATTTCCTCTCTTTCTCTGACCACATCCCTTCCTCCACCTCCTCCTCCTCCTCTCTATTTGTCCCTCAAACACCCAATCATCTTTACTGATGTATCTTTCCTCCAACATATCTCCCCCTTTTCCTGACTTCCTCTCTCATTCCCTCTCTCTCTCTCTCCCTCTCTGTCTCTCTATCCCTCTCTGTCTCTCTCCGTCTCTCTCTCTCTCCCTCTCTGTCTCTCTATCCCTCTCTGTCTCTCTCCGTTTCTCTCTCTCTCCCTCTCTGTTTCTCTATCTCTGTCTGTCTGTCTGTCTGTCTGTCTGTCTGTCTGTCTCTCTCTCTCTCTCTCTCTCTCTCTCTCTCTCTCTCTCTCTCTCTCTCTCTCTCTCTCTCTCTCTCTCTCTCTCTCTCTCTCCCCTTTATCGCCTTCTCTTTTTCCCTCATCCCATTCCTCATTCTCTCCAACCATCTTTTTCTTCTCTCTTCTTTGCTTCCTACTTGTCTTCTCTTTCCCTCTCTCTCTCTCCCTCCCCCCCTCCTCTACCTCATCTCTCTCCCTCTCTCTTCCTCCCCCGTCCTCTACCTCCTCTCCTCCCGCCTCTCTGTGGTATTGTTTGTCTGTCTGATGTTCGTCCTTGGTTCAGGGTGCCTCAGGGGGCATTCAGAGACCACAGCAGCACAGCGCGTCACACTGCCTAATGATGGGAACACGTCCTGCCTGACGCACGCACACACACACACACACACGCACACAAACGCACACACACATACATACGCATACACACACATGCGCTCACATGTAAACACAGTCACACACATACACTAGACAGGACAGCTGTCCTGTTTCAAATATTGCAGTTTCAAATATTGTCCGATCTTTTGAACTGTAACTTATTGCTATGCTGCTCTAGAGAACACAGAAACACTCAGGATGTTCTCCAGACAGACACACATGCACACACACACATACTCAAACACCCACATGCACACACACACACACAAACAACCACTCGCCCACACACAAACGCATTGACAACACTAGCTCTTGAGATGCATCGGATGCATATCATATCATATGTCTTGGATTTGATCATGTCTTGTCTTGTGTTCCTATTGGCCTGCCTGCCTGCCTCCCTGCCTGCCTCCCTGCCTCCCTCATTGCCTCCCTGCCTGCCTGCCTCCCCGCCTCCCTGCCTGCCTCCCTGCGTACCTCCCTCATTGCCTCCCTGCCTGCCTGCCTGCCTGCCTGCCTGCCTGCCTCCCTCCCTCCCTCCCTCCCTCCCTCCCTGCCTCCCTGCTTGCCTGCCTGCCTGCCTGCCTGCCTCCCCGCCTGCCTGCCTGCCTGCCTGCCTCCCTGCCTCCCTGCCTGGCTGCCTGTCTGTCGAGCAGGAAGCAGAGACAAGCAGGAACTCATCCTGGCAGCTCTGTTCCATGTGAACACACCTCACTGCCGTTGTTACCACAGTCTGCACAAAGTTCACCTTCTCCTCATGACGAGACAGGTTTCACCTGCTGGTGTGGTGTCTGTGAGGGCTGCTCATTTCAACTGACAGAAACGGCATCTCTTAGCAAACAGGACATGCTGTTCCTAAACACACGGATACAACAGTGAAATAAGACCATGCAGCACATCCACATTTTCACAACAAGATCCGGACCCTTTCCCTTCTTTCATTCTGCAGCTCTCTTCCCGGCTTTCTTTCTCTCTTTTTTGACCTCTCTTCTCTCCCCCATTCAACATGTTCTCCTCTCCACCTCTCTTTCACCCAGACTCTCTCCATTCTCTTCGAACCCACTTTTCCCTCCCTTTCTCTCTCCCTCTTTCATTACATTTATTCCTGAATGCCTCCTTTTTATCTATAGCCCCCCTCCCCTCTCTCTTTCTCTTTTCTTTATCCTCTCTCTCTTCCCCATCCTGGTCAGACCAGCCTTCTCTTGTTCGATCCCTGACTCAACTTTCACATTCCTGTAACATTCCAGTAGGATTAGCCCCAGCCCCACACCCCAGCCTCCCAGTCCTCTCATCCCCCCCCCTCCCTCCTCCCCTTCATCAGCCCCTCCACCCCCCCGCTTGCCCCTCCACCTCCCACCCGCCCCCCCCACCTTCTCAGAGACCAGGGGCCTCCCACTATGCCTGCTGGGTCACACAGAGAAGACACAAGACATGGTGTGTGTGTGTGTGTGGGAGAGTGTGTGTGTGTGTGTGTGTGAGTCAGTGTGTGTACACATGTCTGTTGCAGATAAGGCCAGTGTTCCCCTCCTTACCCCTGTCGTCGACGCATCCCCCCCAAGTTCTGTGACCATCATCCAGGCAGCCAGCTTCAATCCTCACTGCTCGCCCCCCCCGCACAAACACATACTCCATTTAGCTGGGATCCTATATCAGGAGTGCTGACAGAGAGTGTGTGAGCTGTGCATGTTCGAGCAGACGCACACACTTAATCACACTTCCTCTGCGTCTCTCAAACACACACGTACACACGCACTTAAGCACAAACACCCTGCTCCTCGAACATACACTTAACCATACACACCAAATCCCTATATTGTCTGTTACCCGGGTGAACGCTGCTTTTTTATAACTCTGGGCAATGTTTCAGTTGGCTAGCGTCTTCAAGACCTTTTATGTCACCACACCCTTTGGTTAAACACAGAGAGATAGTGTGTGTGTGTGTTGTTGGGCGAGAGGGGGGGTGGGGGTGGGTACAGCCCAGCACATCCATGTACCTATCAAACCTGCCCCTGCCCTCCCCCCACCCCCGCCGGGGGTGATGGAGGTTCAGCTTCAGCACCAGGTAACTGACCGGCCTTGTCACCGGCTCTCACTGTCACTTATTGACCAACACCAGGAGGGGGCTGGGGCTTACCTCTGAACCTTTGATACACACACATACACACAGACACACTCACATATTGATTTTGTGTGTAGTGGTGTGTGATAGATAGAGGGTTAACAGACATATCCTGGCTGCTCAGGAACACAGGCTGGGACACTCCCCTGGGCACACAGGACTGGAAATACGCCCACACACAAGTCCACACACACACACACACACACACACACGCACACGCACACACATGCACACAGACAGTGACACATACATGAAAACAGACACAAACCCACACACTCTGCATGTCCAGTACCCAGGTACGGTGAGCTAATCCTGGACCTCCCCTGTGCGGAGCCAGAGAGACAGGCCAAACCAGTAGCACAGGGCTCTTACATGCGCCAACACACTCCACCTCGGACAGGAGCTTAGCAGAGAGAGACAGAAAAAAAGAGAGAGAGAACACCAAATGAAAGCGAGAGACCGCAAAAAAGAGCAGCAAAAGCGAGAGAGACTGAGAGAGCGAAGGAGAGAAAGTGAAAGAGAGAGAGCAGAGAGAAAGACCCCAGCAGTCATGAGTATCCTCTTACCACAGCCAAAATAAAAGCGTGATCGGAGCCAAAGACACACTTCAAAAGCCACTCAGCTGTTTCCCTCCCCTCCTCCCCTCCTCTCCTTCTTATCCTCCCCTGCCAACATGACTCATTCTCATCCCCCTCTCCCTCCTCTTTCTTTGGTCTCTATATCCCTTCTTCCCTTTTTCCTTTCCAACATTTCTCTCTTTATTTCAGTCTTCCCAGCTCTCCTCCTCCTTCTTCCATCTCTACATTGTTTTCCTGAACCTGTTTTTTCTTTCTTTCTTCCTTTCACCCCCACCCCTCTCTATCGTTTTTTTCTTGTGTCTTTCCTGCAGTATATCTTTCCACCCCTGCTCCCTCGCGCCACCTTCCCACCCACGCTCTACCTTTCACCCTCTCTCTCCTTCGCCTAATCCTGTCTTCATGCCCCTCTCTCCCTCTTCCTATACCCTACAATCTCGGGGACTGTAGCGAACAGTACCATGTACCTCTTAGATCAAGCTGATTGGTTTATGTCAGGCTGTACAGGCGGACCCCCCCCCCCTCGCCCCCTCGGCTCCTTACATCTAAACATCTGTCCGTCCCATTATTGAGTTCCGCAGCCCCCCCACGTCCCCCCCCCCCAGCCCCCGCCCCCCTTGTCAGAAACACTGGGAACTCTGGGAGTGATATCCCAGGGAACGAGGAGCCCCTGATTATGGGAGCCAGCTGGCTGAGAGACGTGTGGAGCCCTGGCGCTCCTGGGTATCCGATACGGCGTGGGGGGGGGGGGGGGGTGGAGGGGGGGGGTAGGGGGTTGAGGCTGGAAGACTGTGCCTGGAGGTGTGTGAGAGGGGCGGGGCAGCGGTGGGGTTGGATCGTGGGCGGGGGTGGCTTTGGAGTGTGGGGGGGGGGGGGCACATGCCGTAGCATCATTCGCCTGGATGGTTTGGCTGGAATGTGAGACAGGAAGCTCAGGAAGGTCCTGACGGGGGCTTCAGGAGAAGACATCTCCTGGAGGGACGAGAGCTTCTGTCAGCACTGGAGGTGGGGGCGGGGGAAGGAGGGGGGAGGGGGAGGGAGGGGGGGAGGGGGAAGGAGGGGGGGCAGGGAGAAGGGGATGGCGGTTACAGCGATGATGAAGAGGAGGAAGAGGATTGGGGTAATGGTGGAAGGTGAAAGAGTAGGGTGGGTAGAAGGAGGATGAGGAGGAGGAGGGAGAGGAGGAGGAGGGGATGATGAACGTACTCTAAAGAGAAAAAAGACGAGCATGATGACGAAAGCTTGAGCTATGCCAAAACATTGCATTCACATTTTACTCATTCACTTTTATCAAAAGCAACACACAAAATAAATCAAGGGATACAAAATACAAACCCACATAAACAGACAAACGGGGATGCCAGGGAATGGATGGACTATTTAATCCATCACTGTTACCTTACCTCGGACAGCCACAACCTTCCAGGACTTTGCCTCATGACTCCTCTCCTCTGGTGCGACTGCTTCACGACGTTTCTTTTCAAGAAAACGTTTTGCCGGCCAACATTTAATGTTAGAGCTGGTTGAGCCATAGCTAGAGCTTAATGAAGCATAAAAGTTGTCAAACAGAAGGAGCCCCTGGGGGTGCTGGACAAGCAGAATCTTACCCCAGGGTTGATGGGTTGCTGTCTGACCTGGTGTGTGGCCGGCCAGCGGGCAGAGAGATCAGATAAGACCAACAGGTAAACACCAACACTCTGAGAGAACACAAAGCATGAATGACAAATGAAACACACACACACACACAGAGAGAGAGCACTCTGGCCCTCCACAGCCTGAGAGATTCTGGCACATTGAGTAATGGGGTCATTTGGTTGTGCTAATTATGTTTGCTTTCTGGCGGGGTTAAGACCAGGGACATTGCCACACACACACACACACCCATACCCATGCACACTATCCCCTTGCCTTTACACAAACACACAATCACAGACACCACACAACCCCATATACAACCCCTTCGCCTCTACAGACACACACAGACACACCCACACAACACAAACAAACAGACAAATGCACAACCAGCACTACCTCCCCACCACCACCACACACCCAGCTTCCTCAAGCCTTGCACACACACACATACACACACACACACACACACACACAGACACACACATAGACACACGTCATGTGTAAGTGAGATGTCTTTCATTTCAACAATGTGTTCAGTGTGTGCTGTGCCCGTCCTCTCAGCAGAGAGTTACCCAATCCCCTGATATGCATTCTACACGCATTCTACACGCATGGTGGCAGACTCTTCTCATGACGCCGGCGGAGACACTCCTTTAGTTCCGCCCAGGATCCGTACATGCTCAGTTCGCGGGGTCACCGGGTCAGGGGGTGCTGGGGGGGGGGGGTTGGGGGTGTGGATGTCCCTGTGTCTCCCTGTCTGCCCTCTCTGAGTGTGTGTACCTCTCTCTCTGTACTGTGTGTGTGTGTGTGTGTGTACCTCCATCTGTGTGCTGTGTGTGTACCTTCATCTGTGTGCTCTAAAAGGGTCCTTCACAGTGAAGTGACTCACAGAGTGTATTATGATAAATTAAACCATTACGTAATAAATAGACTGAATGGACCCTGCTGAATGAGAGATCAAGATAAGAGCTGTCCTGATTGGCTGATGGACTAGGATGGGTTGTGTTTGTGTGTGTGCGTGAATGTGTGGGGGTGTGCGTGTGTGAGGATGTAAGGATGTGTGTTGGGGGATGTCTGTGCAAGTGTGTGTGCTGGGGGGGATGCCTTTGTGTATATGTGTGTTATGTGTCTCTGTGTGTGTGGATCCTGGTCTATATATTTACAGGTTGATTATCATTATCTATTGTTTGTTTCCACCTTGTTTATCCTTTATTCAACCTCAACCATGTTTATTTTCCTAAGGCAGGGCATACAACTGAACAGGAAGTGAGTGTTGTCTTGAACTGTGACACGCTGAGAGGGAGAGCCAAACGCAGCACGTGTGGGGCTTCTGGGTAAACAGGGAGAATGTAAACAAACGTGGGAGATCGGAGACATGCGTGCCGTAGAACAGCACCAGCGGTTCTTTCCTAACTGCTCGCTGTGCGAGAGCTGAGGTGTTGGAGGCCCAATGGAGACTTGAACACACGGGCCTCTCTCTTTGAGTGGTGACGCTCACACACACTCCAGCCGGTGTTGTTGTCCTCACACTCCCAGGCACACACACACACACTCTCTCTCCCTTTCTTTCCCTCTCTCTCACAAGCACACACACAAACTCTCTGACTATGTTTCCCTGAAAACACACAGCTCAGAGATCCTAGTAATTAAGACTCACGCAGCTAACTAGCAGCACTGAGGTCTGGCCAAGCATCTTTATATGGCTCACATCTATAAACATTCAGATATTATATAATCATATTCCACTGGTAATTAGTGTAAGTGTGTGTGTGTGTGAGTGCATATGTGTGTGTATGTGAGCGTATATTGTGTGAAAACAAAAGTTAAATGAAAACAGGATGTGTGTGCGTAGTCTGCGCCAGAGGTAATTGGCGCATGTTGGCACATGTCACAGCTCCAACCATGAATATAAAATCAACAGTACTCCTCTTCTTCAGACTGGGGATTCTGTCTATCTTTCTCCACATCTTCTTACTGTCTTTTCTCCTCCCCTCCTCCACTCATTGCCTTCCTCTGGTGAAGTGAGGAGGGATGCAGAGGAGGAGTGAGGAGGAGAGGTGGACAGGATCCACATGAAAATCGAGGGACAGCAGAATAAGTTCTGAGCTTATACAAACGCTAACAGCCAGCTCTGTCTCATTACTCTCATTATTCTTTCTCTCTGCAGTCTGACTCCCTGTCCAACCAGGGTTAAGGTCCAGGCCTTGGCCTCTTACTGGGGGGCCTGCCTGTCCCTCTGCCCCAGTGCCACACACCCTGCCTGGGCAGCCCCCGACACATAGCCCCTCTGCAGTGTCCTGTCTGGGGCCTCTTCTTTCCATGCCCCCCCTACCCCCCCGACATTGGGCCATCTCTCTCTCTTCCTGTTGCCTCTTTAGAACTGACTTCCACCTTCCTGAAGAGCCCCCTGACTGCCTGTGTGAGTGAGAGAATGTATAGAAATGTACAGTATGTGTGAGTGTGTGCATTTGTGGATGTGTGTGGGTGTGTCTGTGTATCTGGGGGTGTCTCTCTGTCTTGATGTGTGTGTGTGTGTCTGAGTGTGTGTGTTTCTGAGTGTAGGAGTGTGTGTGTCTAAAAGGGAAAGAGCCAGCCGGATGTGTGTGAGGGAGCCCCGTTCCAGACACCTCAGGAACAATCAGAGGCTCTGGGCTCCGTTTCCTCTGGGACTTTTATTGGCAATGCACTCATCACTACGGCGACACAGACAGGAAGTAGCTTCCCGTCAGTGATGGACAAACGGATGGGAAGATTAAAAACATGAGCAGGGAATGTGCAAGAGCGGACACACTCTCTCTATAGTCTATTTTAGTATGGTTCAGACACACACACACACACACACAGAGGATGCTTATCTTCCTGGGCGTGTGTCCAGTGAGTTAGACATGGACAGTGTTATTGTTGCTTTAGTGTGTTGTGTGTTTGGAGAGCCGCTGGCTTCCTTCAACACTTCACAAACAGAGCAGGCTGGCTGTTGAGGTCTGGAGACGCACACAAGGGGACTGACCCTCACTGACCACAGAGAGCCAGGCCTTGTGTATGCATGGCACTCAAATTGTTTATTTTATGCGCGTGTGTGTGTGTTTGTGCATGTGTGTGGGGATTCATTTATTTGTTTGTTTATTTATCTACTCTACCACTACAGACAAGGTATTTCTTATCTCCTTTGCCATTTTCCGTTTACACACACACACACACGCACAAACATTGTACGACAAGTGTTTACGACGTACAAGCTGCTGAAAACAAACCAAGAAGGCTGTTCTTGTGTGTGTCTGAGTGTGTAGGCTCGGTCCCTACTCCCACATTCATTTTTCCTCCTCTTCCTTTTTTCACCTATATATCGAACTATGAATAATAATGTCGGCGGGTCAGATGGCTGAGCGGTTAGGGAATAGGGCTATTAATCCGAAGGTTGCTGGTTCGATTCCCGGCCGTGCAAAAATGATGTTGTGTCCTTGGGCAAGGCACTTCACCCTACTTGCCTCTGGGGAATGTCCCTGTACTTACTGTAAGTCGCTCTGGATAAGAGCGTCTGCTAAATGTAAATGTAATGTCCTCAAAGACTTGAACACACAATAAAACTGAACTCTGTTATCAAAACGATCTGATGAACACTACCTGGAGGTGACACATTCCTTTGAAACCATCTAATTAACCATCCAACACGATTTCTCTCTCTCTCTGCCTCTCCTTTTCTTTCTTTCCCCCTCACTTTCTCTGCTATCTCCCTAGAGAATAGTATGCAGCATTCATTGTTTTGATCCTCCAGTTATGAAGGAACATCATTTATCAGATACCTGCCCTACCCACACACACACACACCTTTCAAAGCTCTTATTAGGCAGGCAGTAACTCTGGAGACCAGCTCTAATAAAACACTGCAGAGCATCTTTTTATTAGACGCCTTTAATTACCCCAAAGAGCTCACTTTAGCTCCCCTGTGTGTATGTGTGTGAACGTGTGTGTCGGTGTGTCTGTGAGTGTGTATGTGGAGGGGGAGGGTCTCATTCTCCATTACATCATGACCCTCCTCAACTGGCTCATTAGCATGCTCGTTATCTCGTTAGCTAATTGAATGGACCTCGTTAGCGTGGGTGAACTGCGCCAGGCTAATGCAGGTTGTGGACGTGCTTCTTTGTTCATGGATCCACAGAAACGAGGACGTCTAGGGGCATCTTAACAACGTGAACACTGAGCCACGATGAGCACCACCAGTCTGACTGGAAGCCACTTAACCACTACAGTACACACACACACACACACACACACACACACACAAACTTGACTACAGCTGACAGTAACATCAAGCTGATGGTCTGGCTAGTAAAACTCCTCTCTTTAAAATGTAAATATGCTTCGTTCATTCATTTTTATGGAGAGTTTATGTAGATGTGGAAATGCTGAGTAATTGTGTTTACTGAGTTGAGTGAGAACAGTGTTCCACTAATACATAGCAACTTTTCCTCTGGCAAAGAAGTACAAATGAAGAAAAACAAGCATCAAGGGACAGTAAAACAGCAAACAACAACATGAAGTCCTTAAAGGGCTTTTTCAAACTGCTCCTCCATTTGACTTCAATGACTGTGGGTTTCTGGAAGGTGGGGCTGTAGGTTGAGCAGGGGTTGGGGGGATGGAGGAGTAGGGGTGGGGGGTTCAATTGAGATAATTTGGCCCTATTTTGTCGGTGGTCGCACTACAATCGCTACATTGCCCAGAGGGACAGAGTGTTTAAGTGGTGCGGGGCGGGGGGAGGAGGGCGGGGGGGATGAACGTTTAGAGGAAAGAGATTGGGGGGCGACACACAACACACAGAGGAAACACTGGTAGCACTCAAGAAAAGCCAAATAAACAAGTTTGTGGCCAAATGATTCACAGGTGTGGTGGAGACAGGGCTGCCATCTGCGTCAGAGCCCGCCGCAACCCCCCTCTAGACACCAGCGGAACGGTGTGCTGTGTGAGGACGCTTATGTAATGACTTCAGCTGTCGGGAGAGCTCACACTGCACCAGGGGGGGGGTTGTGGGGGGGGGGGGGGGTGCTGGCTGGCTGGTTGGGCGGGCGGGTGGTTTTGAAAAGCTGTTGAACAATAGTAGTCTATGGAAGTATAAAGGATGATGGTGTGGAGTGCTGGGGGGGGGGGGTGTTAAGGGACGGGGGGGGGATTATCCGGCTGTTGGGTGCTCTCATGTTCGCGGTTGCTTTTAGAGCTGGGGGTGGGGGGAGGTTGGACAACTGGATCCCCCCCCCCCCCCCGTAAAAAGGAGGAGAGGGAAGTGTGCGCTGAGGGCTCCTTTTTAAGTGTTCTTCTCTTTCCAAGAAAAGAATGAGTGAGAGAGAGAGAGAGAGAGAGAGAGAGAGAGGAGAGAGAGAGAGAGAGAGAGAGATGAGAGAGAGAGAGGAGAGAGAGAGGAGAGAGAGAGAGAGAGAGTGGAATTTTTCAGTACATCCTGTTCAGTAGATGGAGAGGATTGACCAAACATGTAACCAGGCTTCCGGTCACATTATGACCTCCTGGCAGCACACACACCCACCCACACACATCGACACACACACACAATACAGAGAACACTCTACACACACACACACACACACACTTAAAAGACCATACTCAAACTAAGGTGGTCCAGCTGTCATGCCCAATCAAAACCTTCCATACATCCAGGGACCAGCTGTCTTGTCCAAATCACAAACCTGCATATATCATGTTTTTTTTTAATAGTAATGGCTGGATGGCAACTATTTGCTTAAAACACACTCTCTATATCTGGTTTCTCTCTCTCTCTCTTCCTTGTCCTTACTCACCCTCCCCTCCGTGGAGCCTGTCTGATTTTACCCCTCATTACTCCCTCTAATAGGTTACCATCAGCATCCTATCAGAGCCCAGGGACCTGGGCCGACCCCTGGTGACCTTTGAGACCTATTCAGGGGTCACTTCCTGGGCCTGGGGGTCAGAGGTCAGAGCCAGGGGGAAACAGAGAGGATGGTGGGAACAGGAGTTTCAAAGATGGAGGTTGCCCCATGCTCCAACCAGATCACCTAAGATGACCTAATGAGGTGTGCGCTGATCATTCTGTGTGTCTTTGTTAGTTATAGCATGTGTGTGCATGTGTGTGGGATGTATGTCACACACCTCAATGACTGGTGCACCTCACAAGCTTGTCAAGCACTCTGTGAAAGACAAAAGGGTTTTTTTTAAAGATGGAGCGAGAGTGAAAGAAGAGAGGGGAGCAAAGATGAAAACGTTTGAGGATGTGTTTTTGTCGTCAAAGATCTGTGAATTTGGGACAAAAGCCTTCAGACCAAATACCAAGAAGCTTGGAGGAATGTGTGGCATCAACAGCCACTAAAGACCTCTGACCAGCGGGTCACCATGCCAGTCCTGAGTCACCCGCCTCCTTGTGACACACACCCTCTT
>NW_026911475.1:0-1000 GCF_963692335.1 Osmerus eperlanus | reverse complement strand
GCTGAGAAGTTGTGTTCTTCCTTGAAACCTGAATATAGGAAGAGAACGTTGTTTTGCTGCTAATTGGAGCTAATTTTGCTCTTCTAATCGTAGGTGGTTCATTTGCTCTTTGAGCGTGCGATCAAAGGAAAGCTGGAAAGCGATTGATTATTCTGAGAGGAAAGGGATTTTCTGGCGGCGGAACAGGGGGAGCATTTGGCTGCATTGTAGCTCCACAACAACAGCCGGTTTTCACTTCTGAAGTTTTTCATCCACCAGAGTTGAACGCCTGAAATGGTCCTCATGGGGGTTCTCTAAAGTTCCTGCCTACCAACACTAATAAATACATCATCTTAAACAATATAGTGAGGATTCATCCATAGACGTTAGGTGGAAAGGAAGCATAACATTAGTTTAAGTGGTGTGCCCATGCGTGTGTGTGTGCGTGTGTGCGTGTGTGTGTGTGCGTGTGTGGGTGTGTGTGCGTGTGTGTGAGCTCACCTGACACCACCTGGGAGTTGATGGTCGTCATGGTGACGTTGCCCTGCTGCAGCCCCCCTGCTGGGACCACGATGCCCGAGGGGGCGGAGCCTGAGACGGAGGTCAGCGAGGGGGAGGAGGTCTGAAGCAGCTCCTATTGGAGGAGAGGAGGGGGGGGGAGGGAGGGAGGGTGGAGACCCAGACTGTAAGCAGGCCCTGGGGAGAGCGTGTAACCTGCTGGTGCTGTGTGGAGGTGTAGCATGTGGGTGTCTGACCTGCTGCAGGCTGAAGGAGGTGTGGGAGGGGGAGTAGGGTCCTCCCAGGTCGTTGCGCAGCAGGTTGTCGCTGTGCATCTTGGTCTTCAGGCAGGTGATGTAGCGGTTGCAGAAGTCCTTACAGAGCTCGTTCACCTTCTCGAGCTCCAGAAGGTGGATCCTGAGCACCTGGATGGCCTTGACCATCTGCAGAATACACAGCAGACTCCTCAGACAGACAGAAGACTCTTCAGAACACACAGCAGACTCTTCAGAACACACAGCAG
>NW_026911474.1:0-1000 GCF_963692335.1 Osmerus eperlanus | reverse complement strand
CACTTGTCTGAGTGTAGCAGTCAGCTGGCATCCTAAATGTCTGGTGAGGTTCGGCCCCTCTTGGTGACTCAATGCGTCAAACGGACAAAATAAAAAGCTTGCCTGTGGGCCGTCGAGGTTATCTGGGCTGCATGAGAAGGGAACGAGGCCAAGCGCCACCTCAGTCTGAACACTTCCTGTAAGAGCGACACCACAGTCTGAACACTTCCTGTAAGAGCGACACACAGTCTGAACACTTCCTGTAAGAGCAACACCACAGTCTGAACACTTCCTGTAAGAGCAACACCACAGTCTGAACACTTCCTGTAAGAGCAACACCACAGTCTGAACACTTCCTGTAAGAGCAACACCACAGTCTGAACACTTCCTGTAAGAGCAACACCACAGTCTGAACACTTTTGATTCACCAGGCAGATCTGCACATTCGTTATGTGCTGACAATAACAATAGCTCCTGTGGTTGTCATATTGACACCACAGGAGAGGGGATTGTTTGGTCAAAGATGAGAACAATCAATGCATCATCTGTGCTTTGTTTGTTGAGTCCCAAGAGTGGTCCTGTAAATGTTCGTACAATATTTGATGGGCCAATATTGTTTTCGAGTAATCGTTGCACTTCATGAGTAGATAAACAAATAGGAATGCTGGTGGGTGGGATAAACACTTTAAAGGACCCTCTGCAGCTTTGAGGGACTGTGCTCTCAGCTACACATCTTCACAGGGCTTACCTACCATGTTTATGGGCATTACAGACTGACCTCAGTAAAACACACCCTCCAATGTGAAGAGTTGTGATGGTCTTTGAACTCTTTCTTTTAGTGTGTGTGTGTGTGTGTATGTGTGTGTGTGTGTATGCCATAACCTGCATGTGTGTAGCCCAGGGAGAACAGCCCAGCTGAGGCCTGAGAGCCTGGGCTGGTGGCATACATCAAACTCTGGCCCAGTCTCTCAGCGGATATCTCAGTGATGAAAGATGAAGTGGGCCTAGCCATGCAGAACTA
>NW_026911473.1:0-8000 GCF_963692335.1 Osmerus eperlanus | reverse complement strand
TGAGGGAATATTCTTCTGGCTTGGTCTCCTGCAACTCTCTCTGTGGCCACCAGGGGGGGACAAAAACAGTGTTGTCTGGTGGAACTGGTCAGGAGAGGGTTTGAGTGTGTGTGTGTTTCCAGGGCGACCAGGGAGAGCAGGGTCAACCTGGACCGCCCACCTACACTAACAGCGCGGGAATTGCAGTTCAAGGTTAGACACACACACACACAAGAAACACACACTCACACACACACTCAAAAAGATCTGATCAGTTGTCTTTATAGTCATATTACCCAGAGTTCCATTTGTTGACCACCTGTTTTCTGATGCAGGTCAAACAGGTGACCCCGGTTTACGACGGGCTCCCTGGCCTAGTAGGCGACGCCGGCGATCCGGGGTCGGCAGGACTACCGGGTCGACGAGGGAGTGACTCCTTTGTGACTGGTAAGACACACACCTGATGCCAACAACATGTTTCTCTCATTCAAACACTTAACTTTCTCTCTCTCTCTCTTCCTTCCTCTCCTCTCTGTCCATCACTGTCTCTCTCTCTCTCTCCTCTCTCTCCCTTCCTCTCCTCTCTGTCTCTCTCTGTCTCTCTCCTCCTCTCTCTCCCTTCCTCTCCTCTCTGTCTCTCTCTCTCTCTCTCTCTCTCCTCTATCTCTCCCTTCCTCTCCTCTCTGTCCATCACTGTCTCTCTCTCTCCTCTCTCTCCCTTCCTCTCCTCTCTCTCCCTACTTCATCGTTCTTTATCCTCTCCCCCCCCCCCCCCCCCCCCCAGGTCGCCCAGGTTCTCCAGGGTTCCCAGGCACCCTAGGGATAAAGGGGGAGAAAGGAACCCCGGCAGGCAGACCTTCGGACCAGAGGGCCTCCCCGGGTCCCCCGGCCGTCAGGGAGCCCCCGGGCCCCCAGGACAGGCTTGGACGATCCGGTACGACCGGGAGGGCGGGGCATGGGGGGGGGGGCGTCGTTCAGATAGAGACAGATGGACAGATAGATAGACAGAGAGAGAGAAATATAAGAGAGAGAGGGAGAGAGGGGCTGAGAGGAAGCAGGGGTCAGAGAGAGAGGTGTAATGATGGAGGGATGAAAGAGAGGGATGTGTATCTGACTGTCTCATCATCCTCTCCCTCTGGCGGAGAAGACTCCGACGCCTGCCTCGCTGTCGCCATGGCGACCCGCAAGGGCCAGTCGCGTGGCCCGTCACTGGAAGGTAGAACCCCCCCCCAGAGGCTGTGTTGCTATGGCAAACATGCGACCCCCCCCCCCCCTCAATAAAGGAGCGAAACTAAACCAAAACTGACCAGAAACGTAATATTTCTGTCACTGCGGACTAACGGTCAGATCTCTTTGCCAGCTCCATGGACACACTGCTGGAAAGAGTGTGTAACAGTCACGCGGCTTGTGTGTGTGTGTGTGAACATGTGCGAGTGGATGTGTGTGTGTGCGCGTGTGTGTGCGTGTGCTTCCTCAGACTGTCCATCTCAGGCCACACACAAGCCAAGAATAACGACCAAACTGCTTTCTCGAAACCTCACCACCAGGTGTCGCTCTTTCGCCAAACAGCACCTAACAGCTGCTGATAACGTTTCCAGGAGATGGTTTTTGGACTCGTCCATATTCCAAGACAACAAGCCTCATCCTCAAACCTTATCAGGCTTATCTTTCAATTGATAATAAACCTGAATAATTATTTTGTTTCTAAAAAAAATTTGTTCAGCAGACTTGCTGTAAAACTCCCTGGGCGACTGCAAAACTCTCTAACAAAACATCCTGTTTTGTTGATATGCCGAACGGCGCTTGTACACTAACTACTGGTGTGAATGTTATGAGTCGTAATGTTTAAACCGTAAAACATATTAACTTAGTGTATGTGTGCGTGTGTGTGTGTGTGTGCGTGTTTGCAGACCAAGGCAACCAGATCCCTTCAGAGGTTCCCGGCATCCCAGGACCCCCTGGTTCCAGAGGACCCCCTGGAGACAGAGGATACAAAGGACTGAGAGGTAGATTACACACACACACACACACCCTCCCACATACATATACACAGACATACTCTCTCTCTCCCACTGCCTCTCCCCTCCTCCTCACCCTCCTCCTCACCCTCTTCCTCTCCCTCCTCCTCTCCCTCCTCCTCACCCTCCTCCTCACCCTCCTCTCCCTCCTCCTCTCCCTCCTCCTCACCCTCCTCCTCTCCCTCCTCCTCTCCCTCTTCCTCTCCCTCCTCCTCTCCCTCCTCCTCTCCATCCTCCTCACCCTCCTCCTCTCCCTCCTCCTCTCCCTCCTCCTCTCCCTCCTCCTCACCCTCCTCCTCTCCCTCCTCCTCACCCTCCTCCTCTCCCTCCTCCTCTCCCTCTTCCTCTCCCTCCTCCTCACCCTCCTCCTCTCCCACCTCCTCTCCCTCCTCCTCTCCCTCCTCCTCTCCCTCCTCCTCTCCCTCCTCCTCACCCTCCTCCTCACCCTCCTCCTCTCCCACCTCCTCTCCCTCCTCCTCACCCTCCTCCTCTCCCTCCTCCTCTCCCTCCTCCTCACCCTCCTCCTCTCCCACCTCCTCTCCCTCCTCCTCTCCCTCCTCCTCTCCCTCCTCCTCACCCTCCTCCTCACCCTCCTCCTCTCCCACCTCCTCTCCCTCCTCCTCACCCTCCTCCTCTCCCTCCTCCTCACCCTCCTCCTCTCCCTCCTCCTCACCCTCCTCCTCACCCTCCTCCTCACCCTCCTCCTCTCCCTCCTCCTCTCCCTCCTCCTCTCCCTCCTCCTCACCCTCCTCCTCTCCCTCCTCCTCTCCCTCCTCCTCACCCTCCTCCTCTCCCTCCTCCTCACCCTCCTCCTCACCCTCCTCCTCACCCTCCTCCTCTCCCTCCTCCTCACCCTCCTCCTCACCCTCCTCCTCTCCCTCCTCCTCACCCTCCTCCTCTCCCTCCTCCTCACCCTCCTCCTCACCCTCCTCCTCTCCCTCCTCCTCACCCTCCTCTCCCTCCTCCTCTCCCTCCTCCTCACCCTCCTCCTCTCCCTCCTCCTCTCCCTCTTCCTCTCCCTCCTCCTCTCCCTCCTCCTCTCCATCCTCCTCACCCTCCTCCTCTCCCTCCTCCTCTCCCTCCTCCTCTCCCTCCTCCTCACCCTCCTCCTCTCCCTCCTCCTCACCCTCCTCCTCTCCCTCCTCCTCACCCTCCTCCTCTCCCTCCTCCTCTCCCTCTTCCTCTCCCTCCTCCTCACCCTCCTCCTCTCCTCCTCCTCACCCTCCTCCTCTCCCCTCCTCCTCACCCTCCTCCTCACCCTCCTCCTCACCCTCCTCCTCACCCCTCCTCCTCTCCCTCCTCCTCACCCTCCTCCTCACCCTCCTCCTCTCCCTCCTCCTCATCCTCTCCCCCCTCCATCTAGGGGAGCTTGGAGACTGTGGCTGCCTGGGTGGAGGCACCACGGGGGGGCAGGGCCCGGCAGGATCTCCTGGGGCTGACGGTTCTCCTGGCTACTTCGGGCGTAAGGGGGAACCTGGGGACCCCGGCACGACTGGCTCCTACGGGCAACAAGGACCAGCTGTAAGTCTGTCTGTGTGTGTGTGTGTGTCTATCTGTGTGTGTCTATCTGTGTGTCTTCCTGTCTGTCTGTCTGTTCGTGTGTCTTTTCATTTGTCTAACCATCCATCCATTCATCCATGTATCTATCTATTGATGAGGAATGTCTACACATCCAGTCATCTCCCATCTCCTCTCTCCCCCCCAGGGGCGAACAGGCGAGGCGGGCTTCTTTGGACGCAAGGGGAGAAGGGGGAGTCCTTCTACCCCAACGTGGGCCGGGGTGGGAAGGGTGAGCTGGGGGCACAGGGACCCAGGGGACCCCCCGGAGACATGGGCAGGCCAGGCAGAGACGGAACGCCTGGGTTCCCCGGTCAGCCTGGAGCCCCTGTGAGTACACACACAGAAACACACACACAGGAATACACACACACACAGGAATACACACACACACAGGAATACACACACACAGGAATACACACACACACAGGAATACACACACACAGAAACACACACACAGGAATACACACACACACAGGAATACACACACACAGAAACACACACACAGGAATACACACACACACAGGAATACACACACACACAGAAACACACACACACAGAATACACACACACACAGGAATACACACACACACAGGAATACACACACACAGGAATACACACACAGGAATACACGCCACACAGGAATACACACACACAGGAATACACACACACAGGAATACACACACACACAGGAATACACACACACAGGAATACACACACACACAGGAATACACACACACACAGGAATACACACAGGAATACACACACACAGGAATACACACACACACAGAATACACACACACACAGGAATACACACACACACAGGAATACAACACACACAGGAATACACCACACACAGGAATACACACACACAGGATACACACACACACGGAATACACACAACACAGGAATACACACACACAGAAACACACACCACAGGAATACACACACACAGAATACACACACACACAGGAATACACACACACACAGAAACACACACACAGGAATACACACACACAGGAATACACACACACACAGGAATACACACACACACAGGAATACACACACACAGAAACACGACAGCACAGGAATACACACACACAGGATACACACACACAGGAATACACACACACAGGAATACACACACACAGGAATACACACACACACAGAAACACACACACAGAAACACACACACAGGAATACACACACACAGAATACACACACACAGGAATACACACACACACAGGAATACACACACACAGAAACACACACACAGGAATACACACACACACAGGAATACACACACACAGGAATACACACACAGGAATACACACACACAGGAATACACACACACAGGAATACACACACACAGGAATACACACACACAGGAATACACACAGGATATACACACACAGGAATACACACACACAGGAATACACACACACAGAATACACGCACACACAGGAATACACGCACACACAGGAATACACACACACAGAAACACACACACAGGAATACACACACACAGGAATACACACACACAGGAATACACGCACACACAGGAATACACACACACAGAAACACACACACAGGAATACACACACAGGAATACACACACACAGGAATACACACACACAGGAATACACGCACACACAGGAATACACAAAACACACACACAGGAATACACACACACAGGAATACACACACACAGGAATACACGCACACACAGGAATACACACACACAGAAACACACACACAGGAATACACGCACACACAGGAATACACACACACAGAAACACACACACAGAAACACACACACAGGAATACACGCACACACAGGAATACACACACACAGGAATACACACACACAGGAATACACGACACACAGGAATACACACACACAGGAATACACACACACAGGAATACACACACACAGGAATACACGCACACACAGGAATACACACACACAGGAATACACACACACAGGAATACACACACACAGGAATACACACACACAGGAATACACAC
The DNA here is from genome assembly GCF_963692335.1 of Osmerus eperlanus. NCBI lineage: Eukaryota > Metazoa > Chordata > Actinopteri > Osmeriformes > Osmeridae > Osmerus > Osmerus eperlanus. The sequence goes on along the minus strand of NW_026911473.1, from coordinate 2,418 downwards.
ACACAGGAATACACACACACAGGAATACACGCACACACAGAAACACAGACACACACACACAGGAATACACAGCCCCTGTGAGTACACACACACACACACACACACAGGAAACACAGACACACCCACAGGAATACACACACACACAGGAATACACACACACAGAAACACACACACAGGAATACACGCACACACAGGAATACACACACACAGAAACACACACACAGGAATACACGCACACACAGGAATACACACACACAGAAACACACACACAGGAATACACGCACACACAGGAATACACACACACAGAAACACACACACAGGAATACACACACACAGGAATACACGCACACACAGGAATACACACACACAGAAACACACACACAGAAACACACACACAGGAATACACGCACACACAGGAATACACACACACAGGAATACACACACACAGGAATACACACACACAGGAATACACACACACAGGAATACACACACACAGGAATACACACACACAGGAATACACGCACACACAGGAATACACACACACAGGAATACACACACACAGGAATACACACACACAGGAATACACACACACAGGAATACACACACACAGGAATACACGCACACACAGAAACACAGACACACACACACAGGAATACACAGCCCCTGTGAGTACACACACACACACACACACACAGAAACACAGACACACCCACAGGAATACACACACACACAGAAACACAGACACACACACAGGAATACACAGCCCCTGTGAGTACACACACACACACACACACACAGAAACACAGACACACCCACAGGAATACACACACACACAGGAATACACACACACAGAAACACACACACAGGAATACACGCACACACAGGAATACACACACACAGAAACACACACACAGGAATACACGCACACACAGGAATACACACACACAGAAACACACACACAGGAATACACGCACACACAGGAATACACACACACAGAAACACACACACAGGAATACACACACACAGGAATACACGCACACACAGGAATACACACACACAGAAACACACACACAGAAACACACACACAGGAATACACGCACACACAGGAATACACACACACAGGAATACACACACACACAGGAATACACACACACACAGGAATACACACACACAGGAATACACACACACAGGAATACACACACACAGGAATACACACACACAGGAATACACACACACAGGAATACACACACACAGGAATACACACACACAGGAATACACACACACACAGGAATACACACACACAGGAATACACACACACACAGGAATACACACACACAGAAACACACACACAGGAATACACACACACAGGAATACACACACACACAGGAATACACACACACACAGGAATACACACACACAGAAACACACACACAGGAATACACACACACAGGAATACACACACACACAGGAATACACACACACAGGAATACACGCACACACAGGAATACACACACACACAGGAATACACACACACAGGAATACACACACACAGAAACACACACACAGGAATACACACACACAGGAATACACACACACAGGAATACACACACACAGGAATACACACACACAGGAATACACACACACAGGAATACACACACACACAGAAACACACACACAGAAACACACACACAGGAATACACACACACAGGAATACACACACACAGGAATACACACACACACAGGAATACACACACACAGAAACACACACACAGGAATACACACACACACAGGAATACACACACACAGGAATACACACACAGGAATACACACACACAGGAATACACACACACAGGAATACACACACACAGGAATACACACACACAGGAATACACACACAGGAATACACACACAGGAATACACACACACAGGAATACACACACACAGGAATACACGCACACACAGGAATACACGCACACACAGGAATACACACACACAGAAACACACACACAGGAATACACACACACAGGAATACACACACACAGGAATACACGCACACACAGGAATACACACACACAGAAACACACACACAGGAATACACACACAGGAATACACACACACAGGAATACACACACACAGGAATACACGCACACACAGGAATACACACACACAGAAACACACACACAGGAATACACACACACAGGAATACACACACACAGGAATACACGCACACACAGGAATACACACACACAGAAACACACACACAGGAATACACGCACACACAGGAATACACACACACAGAAACACACACACAGAAACACACACACAGGAATACACGCACACACAGGAATACACACACACAGGAATACACACACACAGGAATACACACACACAGGAATACACACACACAGGAATACACAC
>NW_026911471.1:17500-39753 GCF_963692335.1 Osmerus eperlanus | reverse complement strand
GGACTCAAAGGCTGTGTTGAGACACTGGAGTAATCTACCCCATTTCATTAGAGCAGAACTCAACTCATGTGTGACTACAACTCCCCAGACTTCATCCACTGTCTGCTGTAAGACAGCGTGTTTCTGTTTTGTGCGGCCCGTGTAGCTGCTGGGTGCAGAGCTTGGCACAAATGGCTTCCAGGTAACTTACACGGCACGTGCGCTCAAAGAAAGAAAAAAAAACACAGAGAAAATAACTCAAACTGAACGATGAAAGCGCTAGCTCCCCCTACAGTAGCGTAGTCACGCGCAGCTCTGAGTGGAACCACACTCATAACTCGAATCATCTCGGCGCTGACCTCTTCCTCGCTCACGCTGCTTTACTACGTGGAGCGCGTGTGTGCGTCTCAGCAGGACATAAACAGAATCTCTTCAACTACTGCCGCTGCCAACGTGATAAAGACGTTGGCGGCAGGATTTATATTGGCTGTCAGAGCAACAGAGATTGAAATCTCAGATATACTGTGTCTCATATATACATACGTACTAACACAGATGATGGCACACACACACACACACACTTACAAACTTTAAATCACACACACTCACACAGACACTCACTCACACACACACACACACACGCACACACAATCAGTCTCTCCATTATCTGTGTGTACGACTGTAAGGCAGGAAATGACAGCAGGCTTGCTAGCCGATCCCAGATCAGATGTGATCCGTACCACGAGGAAGCTTCCCGTTCCCTCACATCCACCTGATCGTGGAGTGCCCTTCCCTGCCCTGTTCTCCTGCTCCCAAATAGAACCACATCACATTTAGTCCTACTGCTGCATAATTAGAGCTCCTGTTCCCTGAGAATGACAGTGTAACCCAATTAAAAGTCTCCTGTACTGGCAGGGGGGTGTGTACGAGTGTGCGTGTATGAACGAGTGTGTGTGTCTGTCTTGCGTGCATGCAAGTGTGTGTGTGTGTGTGTGTGTGTGTGAAACCCTATGTGTGTGTGTGGGAGTGAGATTTTGTCAGTGGTGTGTGATCAGATATTAGAGACAGGAGTTAACACAAGATACACATCTGGCAATGCATTGTGGGCCGGCTACCACCAGTCAGAGCTCGTTTAACAGCAGTACGAGACTGATGAACAAGCATCTGTTTATATATTCTGTCTTATTATACATTCATATGTATATGTGTTCCTACTGAACTACAACAGACCATCCCCGGAGGACACAAACAGAACTTTTCTCCATCGTCAAGGCAACCGGCACGGGCCACCTCTCTCAGTCAGTTGGGAGGGGGCGGGGCCAAGCGGTGACCAGGAAACAGCTGCATGCTACCCAGACCAATCACACGTCAATTAGACTAAAAAGGACCCTCTTGATTTTGACAAACCAAAACACAAAAGGCTTGTTCACGTTGCCCTCTTCAAACCCCACAGGCTCATCACCAAATGTTTTGAGAGGGAGAGGATGAGAGAGCAGGGAGGGAGAGACAGACAGAGAGAGAGAGAGGGAGAGAGGGAGGGAGAGACAGACAGAGAGAGAGGGAGAGAGAGAGGGAGAGAGAGAGAGAGAGAGAGAGAGAGGGAGATAGAGAGGGAGAGAGAGAGGGAGAGAGAGGGAGAGAGGGGGAGAGAGAGAGGGAGAGCATTAGAGGAAGAGGAATTAAAATAAAGATTTGGATGGCCCTTTCAATCTTCATCAAAAGTCCCATTCTCTTTCCTCACTATTCAATTAGGGGAGAATAATACAATAATAAGCAATGTCATCAGAATGAATTATGAATTAGCAATCCAGGAGAGGTTTTAGTGAGTGACGCTAGGATTTGTTGAGACTTAATGAAAGGACTGAAAGCTTGCTTTCTTTCAGGAGGAGGTATGGAACGATGGAATGATACGTTCATTAACAGGAACCATTAGTCTGAACAGGCATTGCAGATGAAAACAAGGACACATCTGCCTCAATATTTTGTTGATTTGTTGTGTGTTTGTGTGTGTGTGCGCTTGCGCATTGAAAGACAAAAAGATTGAGTTCATCATAGCCTCGCCGCTAATTTGTAAAACATTTGTTTGTGTGTGTGTAGGGGTGTGTGTGTGTGTGTAGGGGTGTGTGTGTGTGTAGGGATGTGTGTGTGTGGGCGTTGTGCGGGGGTGAGAGGAGGCAGCGGTTAGTAACCCCGCTCTCTCAAGGTCAACAGAGCTCATTAACACACACAGCCAGAGGGAGACCAACTCAAAGCTGCTTCTCTCTGAACACAACACTCCTAAAACACCACCCCCAACAGCACCACCAGAACCAGTTCAGCTGCCAGACCATCACCTGGTATAGCTCAACATGCCTCCATTAAGATACACAGGGCATGGCTTCCCCAGGCTCTTTATAGCAGCTCTAGCAGGAAATCTAATGTGTTAAAAGGAGCTGTGATCTTTACTGCAGGTGACAGCTACCACACTGGACACAGTCTGAACCTGAACTCAGAGGCCTGTCCTTTATAACTAGTGTACAGCATATAAATGAATATAACCCGAAACATCCTGTTATACCTGACATTGCTTCCAACACTGCCCTGTGGCACATCACAGCCAGCCACTCCTGCGGGGTGTGTGTGTGTGCATTTGGTCACCGGGCAGAGATAGGCCTTATCTGCTGGTCCAGAGGGTACACTAACACACCGCGGTGCTCAAGGACACGTGTGATCACACACACACACACACACACACACACAGAGCATCACAGTCAAACTAACCGCCGCTTAGATACAGACACACATAATTCAGGACTATACACCTTTTCTATTTGCTGCCCTCCCCCAGTGAGCTGCTTAGAAGAGCATGATGGAGTAAACACAACGACAGGTAGGATATTCATGGTACTGATGAATAGGGAAACACATTTACATTACATTTACGGATTTAGCAGTCGCTTTTATCAAAAGCGACTTCCAAGAGAGAGCTTTACAAAATACACATGAATAGAGAACTCTGCAGTTTGTAAGCGATCCCTATGTGATCGCTGTATGCATCACACACAGTCACACACACACACACAGTCAGACACAGTCAGACACAGTCAGACACAGCATAACATTACTATAAAATCTAAACTGTACGACTGTGTGTCTCTACCAGAGAAACACATGGATGCACATAAATCAGATGGTTTACGAGGGATGTACAGCTGTACAGGCGCACACACACACATCCTACACAGACATGTGCATCACATGTGCACGCAGCAAAGATTTCTTGGAGAGATCTAATGATGGATCTCTCCCCTCTAGCATGTCTCTCTGGAGTCTCCTGTCCTCCTGGAATAGCCCTCATAACACACATCCCTTTATAGAGAGGAAAACACACATGCTGTACTGTACACATCCGTGTGTGCACCTCACACACATACACACACACACAGTTCTTGCCCTCACAAATCTGACACACATGCAAGTCCCTCCTCAATTAATCTCCCCTTTAAAGTTTCCCTCTGACCCATGCCTGTTCCTCTCCTCCTCCCCCCTCCCTCACTCCCTCCCTCAAACTCTCTTCTCCCTAATGGCCTGTCGCTGAGCTTGCCAGAGGAAGAGAAAATCTACGGGAAAAAGAGAAAAGACAGCCTCACTCTGAGAGAAAGAGTGAGAGAGACAGACAGAGACAGAGAGAGACAAGAGAGAGAATGAGAGAGAGAATGAGAGAGAGAGCTGGGAGATGTAAATATGTTGTTGCACAGCCAAACAAAGATCCAGTCCACCCAGACATGTTTAATGGTTGCCATAAGGGAGGGAGGGAGGAGAGAAGAACAAATGAGCAGGAAGGGAGGAGTGGATGTGGGGTGGACTAAGAGACAATATTTACTCTGCTGGTCTGCAACTCAGTATCAAAGCAGATATAATGATTGATGGGTTACACTTTGTGTCACAATGTTATTGGACTCAGTAAAGCCATATTGTGTGTCCTTGTCTTTGTGCAATGTGTGTCAAAGTGCGTGTGTGTTTGGGTGTACAAACCAAGACGACTAAGCCTATGTATGGGTGTAAACACACACAAAGACACACACACACACACACATGGCTGCCAAAGTGCCAGGAGTTTGTCATCTGAGTTTCCATTAACCTGTCCCATCAGAGGCCAAATCGCAGACAGTAAATATCAATAGTTTCTCTCTCTGCTTCTCCTTCTGGTGCGGCTCCTTCTCTCTGCTCCCGCCTCCTCCTCCTCCCGCCTCCTCCCCTTCTCCACCTCTGACAGCAAGAAATCAAGCCAGACAAAAGATGGAGGAACTAAATTCGAGCGATGGCCTTGGGACACTTTGTCGTCCTATTGGCCTATTGTGTGTGTGAGTTACTAATACCCACCACTCTGGCCTCTTCCTCCCTCTCTCTCTCCTCCCTCCCTCTCTCTCCTCCCTCTCTCTCTCTCCTCCCTCTCTCTCTCCTCCCTTTCTCTCTCTCCTCCCTCTCTCTCTCTCTTTCCCTCCCTCTCCCTCTCCCCTCTCCCTCTCCTCTCCCTCTGTATCCTCTCTCTCTTTCCCTCTCTTTCCCTCTGTCTCCTCTTTCTCCTCCCTCTCTCTCTCCTCCCTCCTTCTCTCTCTCTCCTCCCTCTCTATCCTCCCTCTCTCTCTCTCTTTCCCTCTCTCCCTCTGTCTCTCCTCCCTCTCTCTCTCCTCCCTCCTTCTCTCTCTCTCCTTCCTCTCTATCTTCCCTCTCTCTCTTTCCCTCTCTCTCCCTCTGTCCTCTCTCTCTCCTCTCTCTCTCTCCTCCCTGTCTCTCCTCCCCTCTCTCTCACACACCATCATGTACCTTTATCAAACTTGGATCAGGTAAGTGTTTGTCGTTGGTGCTGGTTGTCATGGCAGAGGCAGGTGTACAGTAGAGCAGTGTGTCTGGAGCCCTGCTATACAGCCCCGTCCTTATGAAGCAGTCCAGCAGGCCGGCCCTCAGAGCCTTGGGGCTGGACCTTCCATCCCCTCCATCCCCTCCATCCCCTCCTCCCTCTCGCCTGCCATGCACTCACCCATGTCTCTCTCTGATGATGTCACAGGGTCTCCTGATTGTAGCCCAGGCAAAGCAGAGGCTGGTTAGTGCCCACTGAGGGCAGAGAGAGATGCTAAGCTAAATTAGCATAATTGGAGAGCCATTTGGAGTGAAAACTAATCAGCCAGCCCCCATTGTGATCATATTTCTGTCACACTACACTCCATAACATGAATGTGATGCTGTTAACGAGGAGATTAAACCGAAGTGTTGCTGAAAGGCTAATGCTAACATGGCTAGCATATCACCTGCCATGGACAATGAGAGACTACAGGAGAGATCGACACTGAAGCTGGCTTTATTAAAGATGTGATTCATCTCAGACTTCATCTCTTCTTCAACTAGAAACTTCTGTCTCCACGGTCAGGGAGGCAGGACAAACTTTCTGCCGGGGGCAGGTGGTGATGAATATTCATCACAAAGGAAGTGCTGCTTTTGGTTTCCAGATGCCATTGTGCTGAGTTCAAATGTAGTTAGAGGACCAGGGATTGTTCAGAGAGAGAGAGAGGGGGAGAGAGAGAGTGGGGGGGGGAGAGAGAGGAGGGTGGGTATGGAGGGGAGAGGGGAAGAGGTAGAGAGATGAAGAGAGATATTTACTGACAGCGAGCCAGCTGAGCTTTGGAACCCGAACAGTAAAAGGGTGCTGTTAGAACAACGGTAGACACAGTCTGAAACGTTCCTGTATACAAGTTTTATTGATATGTATTATATATATATATTTATATGGAAATTATGTCACTGTGTCAAAGTTTTTGCTTTTTTCTGCTCTACAGGCTGGACAGTATTCATGGGTGTTCGGAGCAGAAAATGACTGACCTCAGGAAGGTTCACAAGGTTAATAGAGGGACATAAATAAACGTGCCAACATCAGGCCAGTGTGATGAGGGAGGAGGGAGGGTGGGTGGAGGGAGGGAGAGAGAGAGGGAGGGAGGAGGGAGGGAGGGAGGGAGGGTGGGTGGAGGGAGGGAGGGTGGATGGAGGGAGGAGGGAGGGAGGGAGGGAGGGAGGGAGGGTGGGTGGGTGGGTGGGTGGGTGGAGGGAGGGAGGGTGGAGGGGAGGGAGGGAGGGAGGGAGGGAGGAGGGAGGAGGGAGGGAGGGAGGGAGGGAGGGAGGGTGGATGGAGGGAGGGAGGGAGGGAGGGAGGGAGGGAGGGAGGGAGGGAGGGAGGAGGGAGGGTGGAGGGAGGGAGGGAGGGAGGGAGGAGGGAGGGTGGATGGAGGGAGGGAGGGAGGAGGGAGGGTGGGTGGAGGGAGGAGGGTTGACTGCAGAAGGGCAGCCAGTGGCCCAGGTGTTCTGATAGAGGACAGGTAGGGGGTCAGGCCCAGGTCACAGCAATTACCTATGTAACTCAACAACAGGCTGTACACAGGCAAGCTAAGCCAGCCCCCTCTGAGCACACACACACACACACACACTTTTAGTGTTCTCACACTGAGTGATTATTTTTGTAAAACTCTGCTTCCGAAAAATGTGGCGGACACATCGCCTCAGGCGCCCAAACGCTCGCTGACATGAGAGGTGTCGTCACGCACAACACCACTTCACTGTCGCTTCGCACAGGAGACAAAGGAAAAGGGGGCTTTTTTTAATACCATGCATTACCATGGAAACAGTGTTTAACAGCTGTTTAGTATGCCAGGCTCCTGCAGAATTTCACGCTGCATAATGTATATAATTCTGTATCTCTGTTATTTTCAAACATGTTCCTAGTGGTCGAAGTGGTAGTGTTTTTAAGACGTGGGGGCAGGGGGGGGGGGCGTACAGACTGTTGTGATGCTGAAACCACAGGAATCATTTCTACATCTCTCATTATGGACAGGCAACTAGCAGGGACACCTAATACCTCCTGGAGGGGTCCTCGGCTGTGGTGCACACCATCACTCACAGACTCATTGGCTGGAGAGCCAGGTAGTGGGAGGGAACAGGGAGGGGCCAGATGAGGATGGATGAAGACAGAGGGATACTGTAGGAAGAGAGATTATGTACGGGATCTTTATCTTCCCTGATAGTTAAGGCTCCACCTCACACGCAGACCAGTAGAGGCGATTGGTAGACATTGAGGCCATTCTAATGCAGAGGGGTGCAGTGCTGGCTGGGAGGCCCCCCAGCCCCGCGAGAAGGGGGGGCCCCCAGGCCCCCGCCCTGCATAGCAAAAAACAGACTAGGCCTATATAAAAATATATATATATTTAAAAAACTAAAAACTTTTGAGGGAGCCAAGTTTCAACTACCGGGTAAAGGAATCCCGTAACGTAGGCAACGTAACAGATCTTCATCCACTTCCATGGGCTAAATAGTCTCAAAATCCCTGAATCTGGCAACAATGGCTTTTGTGTATCTTACGTGCACTACTATGCCATTATTATTATTATTAATCCTCTTCGTCCCTAATGGGACATAAGGCTTCGACGATCTGCCTCCATCTGGACCTGTCTTGTGCCGCATGCTGTGCCTCGCCCCAGGTTAGGTTCATCTCCTTCAGCTCCGCTGTCACCGTTCGCCGCCAGGTGACAGCGTTACCATTACGCCTCTTGAACGCGTACATTTCAAAATTGCTAATCTTTACGTTTTTCTAGATGACGGTAGAGACATAGCCTAAGTAAAAGAAAATATGCAAGCGGTGCTCAAAAGCGCAGCAATAAACTGTTGTCTGAACAAGCTCGAGAAAAACACCCAAAGATTACACACTTTAGACCAGCCAGAGAGGAAGCTATCATCAGCATCTCCACAGACGAAACACTACCGCAGCAGCAGGTAGCTAGCAGCACCACGTCTTCACCAGCAACCAATATACTTGATTACTTATTGTCAAGAATTAATGTTTTCCTTTCCCTCCATTGATTGTGTGTTATTTCAGTGTCAGTGCTGAACTATCAGAAGGCTATAGCGCTGTCTTTGGTTTTGAACAATGACAAATAGGCTGTTGTTGTGCTGACGCAATTGCGCTTTTGTTATTTTTAAACTTTTTTATTTCTCTCTCACATTGCTGAATATATGCTAAAGGTAGACAGCAATCAGTCTATTGGCAGTTGTATAAGATAATAGATGGAGATACATTTTGAGTGGATTTAGGGGAGGGGCCTCGAGCTCCGACTTTGCGGTGAGGCCTCTGCAAAGTCCCAGCCGCCACTGGAGGGGTGGTGATGGATTGGTGTGTGTGTGTGTGTGGTGACATGTTTGATCTCAATCATAAACATCTCGTTCTCCTTGACACACAAGTTAGTGAACGTTCCCTCGTCCTGTTCACTTGGTGGACGGAGTCTCACAGTGTCACAACATCTGTGGTGTGATGTCATCAACCATGCCATAGGGGGTGTGTTGTGTGTGTGTGTGTGTGTGTCTGTCTAACCCTTCTGTGCCTCTTGTTGTCCCTCTGAATAGTGTGACAGCAGTGAAAGACAATGAGTCAGCAAACACACACACACACACAGTACATTTAGTCATTTAGCAGACGCTCTTATCCAGAGCGACTTACAGTAAGTACAGGGACATTCCCCAAGGCAAGCAGGGTGAAGTGCCTTGCCCAAGGACACAACGTCAGCTTGCATGACCAGGAATCGAACTGGCAACCTTCAGATTACTAGCCCGATTCCCTCACCGCTCAGCCACCTGACTCCCGTAAAGTAAACCAAATGGCAGCAGGTTTTGCAGGTCCATCTGACACGAGTCAGAGGACAGTCTGTGTTCAGCGCACTTCCTTGATTCAAATCCTCAGCAAATATTCACTTCCTCACACACCATCTTCTCATCACCACCACCACCACCCCCTCCAGCTGTCTCTCATGGCTTGACACTTTTCTTGTGCATCTCATTACCGAGACATAGCAAGCAGTTACACTAGGGGTAGACTGTTTACTGAGAGACAGAGATAGAGAGGGAGGGAGGGAGGGAGGAGAGAGGGAGAGGGAGAGGAGAGAGAGGAGGAGAGGAAGGGAGGGAGGGAGGGAGGGAAAGAGAGAGGTGAACAGCATGGGGGAGGAATCCAAGCAGAGAAGGTGGAGAGGAAGAGAGAGAGGGGGTATCAGTCGTTTATTTATATATTTTTGAAAAGGGTGCGTGTCTTCGGAGCCCAATGTGACAGGTGTAGTGTAGGCGTTGGAGAAGGAGGCCTTAGCAGGGTGGGGGGTAAACTAGGAAATAACATGATGAAAACATTAGAACTAACTTTGTGTTAGTCAGCTGACACGTGTACATACACCATACACAGCTACAATCAAAGGGATAAAAGAAAGAATAAGAACACACACACACACTCACACACACACACACAGTCACACACACACACACACACACACTCGCACTCTCAGTCAGAGAAAGCTCTGCGCTCTGCTCTCGTCTCCGGCCCCCTGACAGATCGTGACAGATTAAGAGCTTTCATCTCCTCGCCATTTGCCGACGCCGGCCGGCCCTCTTCAGAGCGCTGGAGACTGAGAATATTACTAAAAGTCCACTTAAGAGCTTAATGTCCTCATCTGCGAAGGAGGCAGGACCTACGCTGAAAGGTCAAAACGTCGCCCTCTTAAGATATCTGTGATCGCCATGGCGTCTGGTGACACCATAATTCCGAGTATCCGAGTATCGCTATCTGGATCGGGCTGAAGTTAGCTGACAGACGACACTTAAACGAATGCGCACACACAAACACGTCCACACACACATCCACAGACAGAAAGACACACACACGTCCACACACACATCCACAGACAGAAAGACACAAACACGTCCACACACACATCCACAGACAGAAAGACACAAACACGTCCACACACACATCCACAGACAGAAAGACACACACACGTCCACACACACATCCACAGACAGAAAGACACACACACGTCCACACACACATCCACAGACAGAAAGACACACACACGTCCACACACAAATACACACCACTTCTGGTGAGCTAGGATAATGTAGAACATAAAGCTCAAGCTCCTCCTGTATTCCACCATCTCAACATGACTACAGCCCCAGATCTGTGCTGGAGTAGAACCACATGCAGCCCTCCATACTGCATCTGCTCCCGTTCACCCCAGGGTCCTACTGCCCCTCCTGTATCTGGCTTGCTCCTCTCTGGTCAGCCCACTAACTGAGGTCAGTTGATCTGGTCAACCATGTAGTCTAACTGGCCTCGTTATCAGACCTGTGTCAGGGACAGCCGTCAGAATCTTCTAGAAGGCGGCAGAGAGGAAGAGAGAAGCGAGGGGTTGGTTATTAAGTTATTAATCCCTCTCTCTTTCTCTCGGTCGCCCATGGCGCGTTTCCAGGGGCGACGGCAGAGCGACTGGGAGTCATGAGGATTCGTCATTACCCGCTATGTGTGTGTGTGTCTGTGTGTGTCTGTGTGTGTCTGTGTGTGTGTGTGTCTGTGTGTGTGTCTGTGTGTGTGTGTCTGTGTGTGTGTGTGTCTGTGTGTGTCTGTGTGTGTGTGTGTCTGTGTGTGCGTGTGTGTGTCTGTGTGTGTGTGTGTCTGTGTGTGTGTGTGGCGCGTCCGTGTGTGTTCATGTTTGTGTTTGGCTTCAGGAGATTATGAATATTTCAGTATTTCAGACATATGAAATTGCGTGTTGTGACAAACAGCCTGCACCTAATCACAAACAAATCAACTGTATGAGAACCAGGAGGGCATGGTCGAAGTAACACCAGGATTGGGGGGGGGGGGGGGAGGGTGGAGGATGAGGGAGGGCTGGGAAAGAAAAGACGTCTTCATTAATGCTGTTATGAAATGTTTTCAGAGGCTGTTCTGGGGTTTATTGGACATGATTATTAGGTGTGTGTGTGTAAGTGTGTGTGTGTGTGTGCTGGGTCACAGATGAGCAACGGACTTGATCTGTGTCTCTGGAGAGCTTTCTTAGCATACAGGCTGTTGGACTACGCATGTTCTGTGTGCCGGCAAACACACAAAACACACAAGACGCACACAAACGCACAACGTATGACATGTCAGTGGGATGTAATGACACTCAGAATAACAACAAAATCCTCATTCACACATTCAGTCTGCGTACAAACGTCTTTAATTATCTGGCAGACAAAAAGCCTGTGGATGTGACAGGTCCCCATGCTGGAGGCCCTCAGGAGGGACTGTTAGAGGGGAAACACTGCTGCCTGTGTCCTGAGATACAGCGTGTGTCTTTAGGGGTGTATAGGGTGACAAGACACTATCAACAGGGGTCAGCTGTCTGTAGATCAATACACACACACACACACACACACACACACGGACAGGGTGTTATCATGTCTACACACACACACACACACACACACTAGCACACTCACACCGAACTTAGACGACAGCGAACCAGACACAGCCCTGCCCCACACTCGTTTTTCAGGACCAGACGTGTAGGCCGTGCTAATATCTCCTGAGTCATAACATCAGGAGGGGGGAGGGGGGGGAGGGGGGGGGAGGTAGTGGGAAGTGATCTGTGCGGTGGGCCTGGATGGGACCAGACATCATTAACAGAGCCAGAGCAGACACCGTGGTGGTCTCCAGGTTACAGAGACACAGCAGGTAGCAGGGTGAGAGCTCATTAGACACACAGTGGCTGTCCACCCGCACCCATCTGGACACGGGGGAGAAGGAGAGGGGGGATGAGAGAGAGAGAGAGAGAGAGAGAGAGAGAGAGAGAGAGAGAGAGAGAGAGAGAGGGGAGAGAGAGAGGGAAGGATGGATGGATGGAAAAGTGTAGAAAAGGGAGGGGAGAGAGCTAAACGGTGACAAACAGCATCTGATACTAACAGCTACGACGCGCTCGTCGCTCTGGAAACCCAAAATGGCTTGAGTCATCGTGGCACTGCCCCCAGCACTGGGCACAGCCAAGAGGGGAGGAGGGAGGGCTGGCAGAATCAGATCCCAGACCAGATGCCAGGCCCAGCCCCTGTACCCTGCGCCAGCTGCACAACTGATCAACACTGGTGTGGGCCAGGGGCGAGGTCCCAGGAGGAGAGGGGGGGCACACTGTGGTGACACGTGTCTAAGTGGCCCGGACTTAACCCTGTCTCTGTCACTTCCCGTCACTCAGGAGGCCCTCAAGCTGGCCCTCACGCTGCCCAGAGATGGCTGCCTGCTACAGGCTGAGTACAGCACAGATACTGTTTTCCACTGTGAAATAAGACTGGTGTTTTTCTATGTGTGTGTGTGTGTGGACACTGTTTATAGCAGGGTGGAACAGAGTTCCTTCACATACCTGATCAGGTGGGAGCCATTTCAGGGGAGCACCAGGAGAGCCATCATAAAACATGGAAGAGAGGGAGAGAGAGGGGAGGGGGATGGTTAACATGGTGAAACAAGATAAACATTCAAATCCCGCTCATAGAGGTGGGTAAATTCAAACAATAGGACAAATTAATGAACAGTTTGCACCACAACATGCGGGGCCCCTATTTCAAACCCTCTCCTCAGCGTCCCTGAGAGGAGAGAGGAAAACAACCAGAGGCAAAAACCAGACGTGATTACATGTGCATGTCTTCATGGACTCCCAAGTCCTGGTTCCTGTTTTGTATTTTGTGGATTTCACCCTGTGCCCCCCCCCACCACCACCACCACCCCCCCCCCCACCACCCTCCCCCCCCCCCCCCCCCCCACCCCCCCCACCACCACCACCCCCACCCAACCAAGATTTGCACTTGCAGCTCCTGCCTGCTGCTATGTGGTTGTGCTGGCTCTCTGCAGTGCTGTGAAAAACAGCGCAGTGCCGCAGGTTAAAAAGATGTGATTCATTAATCAACGCTTACCCAGGGGGTAGAGCGTTGCCTGTTTGGTGCACCCCCCTACTCCTCCCCCTCCTCTTCCTCACATCCATTGACTCTATAATAGCCCAAAACACACACACACAAACAAAAGGAGGAGAAAAAAACACACACACTCTACAAACTCACACACATTAATCCAGACACAAGCCCCTCTCCACCCACACACGTACACACACATACAAACATACACACCTCTGCCAAAAATAAAAATATGCATGCTTGTTTGCAGGGCCAGGTCTCGAGGGGAGTATCTCCAATTGAATCGGCCAGGGCTGAGCAGACTCTAAGGATAATTAGTTGAAAGCATAGAGGGATTTTTATCTGTAAGCTCCAGATTCAGCCGCTCTCCCTCCCTTTGACCAATCATTTGCATTCATGCTTTTCTACGCGTTGGCTGTTTTATTAATCAACGTCAGCTGTAATAAGGTCCGAAGTGGCAGACAATATTTGTTTGCGCGACACTTTTACAAGCCGCGAGTGCTGCCAGCGTATGATGGGGACTAGACACGGAAGATGGATCGCTGTTTGTTACGTTGGGGAGAGAAGGAACGTTTTCGTTTTGAGTGACCCAACCCCGAGAAGATAAATATAGTCCTCGAAGCTCTGCAGTGTAGCTAGTTAACACGTTTTGACTAAAACAAGCTCTAAGTAAAACATAATTAAAAATGAAATGAGTGACACGACAGGGGGTGGTTCTCTCTGAGATAACCCAGTGCTGGATATGATCTTCACAAGTTCTTTACTGTCCATGTGGAGTACCTTACCCCGTCAGCCCCCACATCCACTACCGCTGAGTGCTGCTAGCCAGCTAGCGCTACGTTAACAGGAGCAGCACCACTCTATCCTTGTGTTACCCACCCTCACCCTCACCCCCACCCACTGTTACGGAGTTAGAACACAGTAAAAGTGCTGTGGCTCTCCAACGACCCTGAGATCACATCCTTAATGGATGACTTTCAGGAACTGTGCGAGTGAGTGGGGAGGGAGTAGGCAGAGAAATAGCTATGGACCCTTGAGTCCACGGGTAGAGGTCTGGTCTAGGGATGCTCATTTTGAAAATAAATTGTAACGCTCGCGTAAACGACCAAAACCGTTAACCGACAAGATAAAACATTTAGAATGTAAAAAAAACTAAACACACTTGAGTCCGAGAGCGCCGGCTGATTGGTCTACAACAACACGAAAACGGAGAGGGCCAAAGTAGCACAAAGTCGCTAGATTTGTCTCTAGATACGATTTTTTTTACGGTGAGGGTACATGTCACTTTTACTCTTGGCAACGTTTGACTCAGTTAACAGCTGGTCCTGGGACCATGAAAGGACCGACTCTCTCGGACTTCAGAGCTGAAAGTAAACACTTGTCATGCTAGTCCAAACGTCCTCTTTGTGTCTGGCTGACAGGAAGTAGTATTTCTTCTTCTCTGTTTAGAGCGGAGCTGCGTCCGAGAGTAAACGAGAGAAACGTCGGCACTTTAAACTCTGTTTCTTATGGGGCGACAGGAGACAGATGAGACTTCTCTCAAACAAACGAGACCGAGAACGAATACAACGAGTCAACCAGATAGTGCCTTCTCAAATTTCGTTTCTAAAACACACATTAAATGTGCTGTACTTCTGGTATGTTTACTGATGTACACACCAATATCTAGCTATGTAAACAGCAGTGTTATAGGTAAGACCACCTAAACCGACACCAACTAGAGTGTACCAAGACCGAGAAAGGATCAATACTTTAAGGGGTCAAGACCAGATTTTAGACTGTGTATGAACAATTTGAACAACCAACCAATTATCCTTCGCTAATAACATACCAAATTATAATGAGTTTGCTACTGCTAGCAATAGGCTTTGCTATTATCCATCGGGGGTTTCTGACTGCTGTGCGTATTAGTGTGGAATGATGCAAGAAGGGTCTGTATCGACACTGGCCTACAAACCCACGCCTTGGTCTAATCCTGCTGCTCCGATCATCAACTGCCTGCTCCATCTTCCACCCAGGGGCGTTCCCCGATGTCCATTGATCAGTGTCGGCCACTTACTCTGGATTAGGCCTCCTTTTAAAGGAAAAGGAAAAATCCATAGAGCGACAGTGGAGGACACAGGGGACTCTGTTGTTCCGTACCCCAGAACGAAGCACCGGGGCTGGGGTTCAGTGGAATACACCACCCCCCTCCTCCATCGCCATCCATCATGGTACTCAGCACCTCACTGGGTCCAGACCCCTGTAGGAGTGCTCTACTGGGAGACACTTATCATATTATCATATTTCAGATTACGGATTCAACGACAGCACCGGCTACCTTGAGACATACTCCTCATTAGCATGAAAGGTCTAGAAGGAGAGGGAAGGAGGAAAGGGGGGGGGAGGGGGAGGAGGGAGGGAGGGAGGGAAGGAAGAAAGTCTGTAAAGGGAAGCGTGGAGATTCTGATAAAGGTTCAACAGATAGGCGTCGTAGAGGACCTACGGATGACAGTTCTGTGCCAGGAGACAGGTGGCTGAGCGGTTAGGGAATCGGGCTAGTAATCTGAAGGTTGCCAGTTCGATTCCCGGCCGTGCCAAATGAAGTTGTGTCCTTGGGCAAGGCACTTCACCCTACTTGCCTCGGGGGGAATGTCCCTGTACTTACTGTAAGTCGCTCTGGATAAGAGTGTCTGCTAAATGACTAAATGTTAAATGTTCTGTAGGAGACAAAGTACGGAGGCAGTAAGTAAACACTAGAGGGAGATGGGGGCTGTGCGTGTGTGTGTGTGTATGTGTGTGTGTGTGTGAGGGGGCTTAAGAGCTTCTCCTGTTTATGTCTGAGAGGTTCTGCAACTTCCCTCTCGCTGCTGTTTTACCGCTGGTGGCTCAAACTAATTACCTGCAGAATTCAGATCATTACTTCACAGTGACTGATGATTGCTCCCTAAAATGGAGGTAATTACCTGTCAATTGGATATAATTGACAATAACAACAGCAGGCCTGAGCGAGGTGGGGTGAGAGGGAGGGAGGGGGGGGAGGGAGGGGGGTTTGGATGGCCATGTCAGGAGATCTCCAGATGGATTTGACAGGCGAGCAGGGGGAGATTTGCTCACGTCACTGTTCATTCTCTGTCTTTAGTGCTTTCTCTCTCTTTGTCTTCCTCTACCTGCCCTGTCTACATCCCCTCCCTCCGATCAATCTCTCTCCTTCCTTCTCCTCTCTCTGCTGGCTTCGCGATGCTCACTTCCATTTTGCTCCGATTTCCCGCATCCTTTATCACAGCCTCAACATCTGTGCATCATCTCCTCTCTTCCGTTTACAGCACAACAGGAGATCCTGCTTGTTACTGCCTTCGCTTGAATTGTAGTATTAATCTTTTAATGGTTCCTCCCTCCCTCCCTCCCTGCCCTCCCTCCTCTCCTCTTCTCCACCCCCCTCCTCTCCTCCTCTCCTCCCCCCTCCTCTCCTCCTCTCCTCTTCTCCTCCCCTCTCCTCCTCTCCTCCCCTCCTCTCCTCCTCTCCTCCTCTCCTCCTCTCCTCCCCTCCTCCCCTCCCCTCCTCCCCTCCTCTCCTCTCCTCCTCTCTTTCTGCTTCTTTCTGCCACTTCCTCTTTCTCTTTTACTTCTCTCTCCTTTTTCACACACACATAAACCTCTGAGGCACCAGGATATTAAGATTGGTTACACGGGACCTGAAAACACTGACCTCAGAATACTGAGAGAGAGAAAAAAAAAGAGAAAACCCCGGTCCCGGTAAAGGAAAACTTAAATTGAAAACACTCCCTGTGTCGTTAAATTGCTGCACACAGAGAGGTGATTTAAATTCCCGGACGGTGATGGGTGGGAGTGTGGAGGGACGCTGCCTGGGTGAGGCTCAGAGAAAGGTCACCGGCAGGACGGCAGGCTGGAGGCAGCGGGCTAGAGGCAGCGGGCTAGAGGCAGCGGGCTAGAGGCAGCGGGCTAGAGGCAGCGGGCTAGAGGCAGCGGGCTAGAGGCAGCGGGCTAGAGGCAGCGGGCTAGAGGCAGCGGGCTAGAGGCAGCGGGCTAGAGGCAGCGGGCTAGAGGCAGCGGGCTAGAGGCAGCGGGCTAGAGGCAGCGGGCTAGAGGCAGCGGGCTAGAGGCAGCAGGCTGGAGGCAGCGGGCTAGAGGCAGCGGGCTAGAGGCAGCGGGCTAGAGGCAGCAGGCTGGAGGCAGTGTTTATGGGTGCCTGGGCTGGGAGACACGCTAGCATCTTTTAATTTCGTATTTCACCAGGTGATGTTGCAGGGAGATGGGACTATGTTTCATGGCTGTCTGGAGAGAGAGAGAGAGAGAGAGAGAGAGAGAGAGAGAGATGGGGTGGGTAGCTCATATAGTGGTCCTTGCTGATGGGGTGTGGGTGTGTGCGTGTGTGTGAGTGTGCGTGTGTGTGCTCCTGACTCCTGATAAGCCCATCAAGATGACTCGGGTTCTGTCTGAATAATACAACAACAACATCATAAATATCCCAGCGCGTGTGTGTGCGTGTGTGCGTGCGTGTGCTTGCATATGAATGCCTGTCTGTGAGAATGACCCCGTTCCTTAGGAGAGCAAGTGAAGGTCTCCCTGTTGATGCTGTGTAAATGATCCATTGGCCATCTTTTAACATCTCGTGTTAATCATTCATCTTGTGAGCTGGAGAAAGTGGAGGTGTTCCTTCATGGGGGGGGTTGGGGGTGGTGTTGGGGTGGGGGGGGCTGTGGAACATCCCTGTATCATGCCATGCAGATAAATCACACTAGCCTACTTCTCACTAGCATGGCTTGCGTCAAAGAACAGCTATAGGGTTCAGGGAGGGGGAGAGGGAGGGGGAGAGGGAGGGAAGAAGGGATGGATAGAAGAGGAGAGGGAGGGTGGGAAGGAGGGAGGGAGGGTGGGAGGTGAATCGGTGTTCATCTGACATCTCCGCAACACAGGACCAATGTTTCTGTACAGCCTGATTTGAAAGCTAGCCACACTAGCCACATTAGCATCAGTACAAACGCAACATAAGCAAGGTTTCCAAGCAACTGTTACTATAGTACTACTATATACTATATATACTGTTACTATTATATATAGTATTGGAGAGACTGACAACAAATACAACTGACAGTGTCCTAGACAGCTGTCTGTAAGTAGTGTGTGTGTGAGTGTGTGAGTGTGAGTGTGTGTGAGTGTGTGTATGAGTGTGTGTGTGAGTGTGTGTGTGAGTGTGTGTGTGTGTGCGTGCGTGCAGAGTAAGAAGCACTTGCCAGTGCCTGTGTCATTGCCCGTCTCTCCCTCTCTCTCCCTCTCTCCGTCTCTCTCCGTCTCTCTCTCTGTCTCTGAGGAGACAACACTACAGTGTCTGGTCTGGTGACAGGAACAGACAGCTAACAAGACAGCCTCCACTAGCCACAGAGCTACTATCTGAGGTGAGGGAGGGGGAGAGAGGGAGGGGGAGAGAGAGAGGCAGATATAGGGAGGCAGATAAAGAGAGAGAGGGAGGCAGAGAGAGAGAGAGGGATGCAGAGAGAGAGAGGGATGCAGAGAGAGAGGGAGGCAGAGAGAGAGAGAGGGATGCAGAGAGAGAGAGGGATGCAGAGAGAGAGGGAGGCAGAGAGAGAGAGAGGCAGAGAGGGGGAGAGAGCCAGAGAGAGAGGGATGCAGAGAGAGAGGGAGGCAGAGAGAGAAAGAGAAAGGGAGGCAGAGAGAGGGAGGCAGAAAGAGAGAGGCAGGCAGAGAGAGAGGGAGGCAGAGAGAGAGAGAGGGAGGCAGAGAGAGAAAGGGATGCAGAGAGAGAGAGGGATGCAGAGAGAGAGGGAGGCAGAGAGAGAGAAAGAGAAAGGGAGGCAGAGAGAGGGAGGCAGAAATAGAGAGGCAGAGAGAGAGGGAGGCAGAGAGAGAGAGAGGGAGGCAGAGAGAGAGAGAGAGAGAGAGAGGGAGGCAGAGAGAGAGAGAGAGAGAGAGAGAGAGGGAGGCAGAGAGAGAGAGAGAGAGAGGGAGGCAGAGAGAGAGAGAGAGAGAGAGAGAGGGAGGCAGAGAGAGAGAGAGAGAGAGAGAGAGAGAGAGAGAGAGAGAGGGAGGCAGAGAGAGAGAGGGAGGCAGAGAGAGAGAGAGAGAGAGGGAGGCAGACCATATGTTGTGTGTGAGTGAGTGGGCTCTGTGTATGAGAAGCAGGGCTGTGTGCTCCTGCGCTCCCCTCAGAGAGCCTCCACTGGGAGGTGACACGTGGCTGTATTAGCATACACAGGAGGCGGCCATGACGGCTGCTACTGGGCTGGCCCAGGAGGTGGCCGTACGAGGCGGCGGGCACACACACACACACACGTCAAACACACACATATTAAACACACACACTCGTCTAAGGAGCCACACACATGGGCATGGTGTGTGTGTGTGGGTGGGTGTTTGTGTACTCTGACGTTTTGAAATGTCCCTTTTCACATAATGAACAGGAACAGCTGTGGTCAGCATTAATTAAATACTCCTGCATCTGTTGTGTGTCTACAAGCCATGTGTGTGTGTGTGTGTTCTGCTAGTTTACGATTCCTTTGTTTTAGTCCCCCTTGGACAGTCCTCCATAGCTACAGAGACTCTTTGGAAGGAGTCATATTCTGTGACTGACAGAGAGAAGAGCAGATAGAAACAAAGTCATTCTAATAAAACACACTTAACAGCCCCCAGTCCACAGCCCTCATCTCTAGTCAGTAATGACCCTCTGATTCAATCTTCCATCTCACATCCTGACAGACAGGAAGGAGAGGAGACTGGAGGAGGAGGTGGTTAAGTGAGAACAAATAAGTGACCGTCTGTTTGTTGCTCACAGAGGCTATGTCCACCGGCCAGCTCTGTACCTCCCCCCCTCCCTCCCTCCCTCCCTCCCTCCCTCCCTCCCTCGAGACCACAGAAGAAGCATGAGAGCACCATGAACGTGTGTGTGAGTGTTTTCTCTGTCATGGGGAGATAGCAGAAGAGGTTTGAGTGTGTGTGTGTGTGTGTGTGCCCTAAGGGCCCAGGCAGGCCCTATGAAGGCCCATCCTCTTGCCTCCCTAAGGAGCCACACATACAAACACACACACACACACACACACCCTGGTCATTCAGACCCTGAGGGAAACATCCGCACTTGACCCTGTTAAATATGAACCAGACACGCCACTTTCTACTGACACAGCACCTCACACCCTGTCACTACCGCCGAGGACGTGGGTGAACACGAACACACACACGAACACACACACAAAACGAACACACACACGAACACACACACACGAACACACACACAAAACGAACACACACACAAACACACACACAAACACACACGAACACACACACACACACAAACACACACATGAACACACACACACGAACACACACATGAATGCACACACACATGCAGGCACAAACACAAATGGACATGCTTGCACGCACACAAAGACACACGGATAAATCAGAGACCATATTGTGACCCCCCCCAGTGGGTGGCAGCTTTAATTGCTGTGGTCAGTGGCTGGAGCCCCAGAGGGTCAGCCCCATTAAGCAGTGTCTCCCCCCCCCCCATCCTCCCCCTCCTCCAACTCCCCTCCCCATCCTCCCCCTCCTCCAACTCCCCCTCCCATCCTCCCCCTCCTCCAACTCCCCCTCCCATCCTCCCCCTCCTCCAACTCCCCCTCCCATCCTCCCCCTCCTCCAACTCCCCCTCCCATCCTCCCCCTCCTCCAACTCCCCCTCCCATCCTCCCCCTCCTCCAACTCCACCCCCATCCTCCCCCTCCTCCAACTCCCCCTCCCATCCTCCCCCTCCTCCAACTCCCCCTCCCATCCTCCCCCTCCTCCAACTCCCCCTCCCATCCTCCCCCTCCTCCAACTCCCCCTCCCATCCTCCCCCTCCTCCAACTCCACCCCCATCCTCCCCCTCCTCCAACTCCCCCCCCATCCTCCCCCTCCTCCAACTCCCCCCCCCCATCCTCCCCTCCTCCCCCCTACTGTCACAGATGCTGATGGGCATGCTTATTAGATCAGAGACAAGCACAAATGGCCCCGCAAACACCTCTTCACCCACTACTGCAACACACACGCACACTTGTCCTGACCAGGACCAACCTGAATGTAAATGCCATGCCTATCAGGGAAGGTTGTGGACAGACCTGGAAGGAGAACACAGAGCCAGCTCCTCCTCTCCTCCCTGACCGAGGAGGAGGCAGGTCACTGTGCTCATTACAGAGCCAGCTCCTCCTCTCCTCCCTGACCGAGGAGGAGCTAGCTCAGCGACCGTGACGCCACCGGGAGCACCACAGTCTGTATAAGCTCCGCCCCTGGGGGGGGGGGACGAGAGCCAATCAGCTCCCCCTCCCTATTGTCCTTAACCTTTGACCTCCGGGAGAGATCCAGAGGAGATAGAATGTGTCTAGACCTTTCCCCGCTCGCACCGGAGGACTGGCCCCGAGTTTGCCTGAGGGTGTGTGTGTACGTGTGTGTGAGGTGTGCGTTTGTGTGTGTGCATGTGAGGTGTGTGTGTGTGTGTTATTGACTGAGATTTGAGATAGAGGGACCTTGGTCCTGCTGTCGTGGGTGACTTGAGGTAGAAGTGTTGTCTCTGATTTGAGTCTGATTGGACGCAGCACACTCTGAAATCCAATAAACACTGTCTGGGAACATTGTGATACCGCCAGGCAATTGCAATGTGAGTGGTGTGTGTGAGAGAGTGAGAGAGAGAGAGTGAGAGAGAGAGAGAGAGAGAGAGAGAGAGTGTGTGTGTGAGAAAGAGAGAGGGAGAGAGAGAGAGAGTGAGTGAGTGAGAGTGAGGGAGAGTGAGAGAGAGTTGGGTTGTAACAACGTTAATGAGATAAATAAGAGCAAAATCAATTGAAAAAATGTAAACTCGTTAAAATAGTCAACAACTTGCCTCAGAAGAGGCAATTTGCAATAAGCAGTGGACAGGTATTAATTAAAGGCCATGTTCTTTACACCTGAAATAGTGAAGGTGTAATTACTCAAACCAATAGGGTAACGTGGACTGGAGATGAGTGAACACCATCAGGAAGAACCATTGGAACCAGAGTGAATCTCCTGTAGGTTATTCTCTGTGATGGATATGGGTTGCTATGATAGCCTATAGACACACATCATCTAATTAAAGCTGCCCTATTGGCTAATATTCCTCATGTGTTTAGGTCATCTGTTGTGTCGACAATCACACAAAGGAGACACACCCATGCACAGGGGAGGGAGGGGAAGGTGGGGGTGGAATCAATAGCGTGCGGCAGACAACGCTAGGCTTGCTATTAGCTAACCTCATCAATCAACAAACATACTTGACTCCCAGAGACTCTGCGACCTCCTGATGTATCCCAGAAGCCCTTAGTGCCAGGGCCTGATACTAAGGCTACTGGGGGAGGGAGGGGGGAGAAAAGGGGAGGGTTGTCCGGTGTTTAGGCTAAGCGTCCACTGGGGTTAGTGGAGGATGCTTAATATACAAGGTAAGAACCATAGAAGGCACTTAAACATCGACCCGACACCCCTCGCCATCTCAAG